>NC_056741.1:1855713183-1855768258 GCF_019279795.1 Protopterus annectens
CAAAAACATTTTTAAAAGCGAAAATATGTAAAAATTTTAAAAATATATATAAAAGAAGAATACATAGACAATATAAAACTTATCAGTATGTATCAGAACGTGTATAAACTTAGACAACAGTTGATAGTATAGTGCAAAGCTTGAGTTGTTTCTTTTTGGCATTGCATCAAAAAAACATGGCAGTTCTTGCCAAATAGTTATAGAGGTAATAGAGCTGTGTTGCTGTCAGGGTAAAAGTTATTTTGAACTGTTGAAGTGGGTTAGAAATAAGTAGTGAAGGTTTTATGGTGGTTTGTTTGATTTGCATTGGCATTTGAGATTATGTAGGAAGGAAGTTTGTAATGCTACTTTATATGTCTTTATACAGTGTATTTGGGTAATATGGGAGGGTAAGGAGTTCCATTTTTTTTAGCAATGCTATGGGAGAACAAGCATTGTCCAGCTCTCTTGTTGGGCTTGGTTACACTTAGTAGCAATTTGTCAGAAGATCTTAGGGTACATAAAGGAATATAAGTTTGTAGTACTGATGAGAGTGCTAGGCAGGTATTTGGTTTATAAATTAGTTTATGGGCTAGCATTAGTTGGGTATAGCAAAGATAGTTTGGGAAATCCAATCAGTTCAGAGATTGCTTGGCAGTGGTGTGAGCGGTTAGGCTTTCCTGAGGTGAATTTAGCTATTTTATAGTAAAAAGTTTATTGCTGAAGGATGAGTGAAGGTTAGTAAAGATGGTAGTACCATAAAGTAGAGAAGGGATGAGTAAGGTACTTGGCCAGTTTTGTTTTGGTGTTTTTGTCCATGTAAAGTTTATAACGATAAAGTTTGCCAAGTTTAAAATGTATTTTCTTTATTGTGTTTAGAATGTGTGTTTCAAAGGTGAGTTTGTCTAGTCTATATCTGGTGGTTTTGAAGAGGATAATAGAAGATGTTATGTGATCCTATCTCGCCTACATTCTGTACTGATGGGCTCGGAGCCGATCCCTCGGCTCCGACTCGGCACGCTTATGCTATAGAGCGAGGCCTCTTATTGGCTGAGCTATCTTTATCCCAGGATGCACCACCACTAATAACCCAGATCTCGTTTGCCGCTTACAAAGCTAAGACGTGGTTTCAACTTGGCTGGGCTAAGTACTATTTATTTAGGCTTTTTCCTGTCAGAAATTTGCTTGATTTAAATCCAAAAGCTGTTTTAACAGCTATTGTTGTTATACGAGTGTGTATTAGTAGTTTTGGTAGAGGATTTCGTGTTTTTTCCTGTCAGGTAAGGTTTCCCGTTTAAGTTAGAGGGGCCTTCCCCTGTTGTTTCTACTACCTTGGTTTTTTGTGTGTGGGTCAAGTACCCGTTTAAGTTAGAGGGTCTTGACCCTCTCTATCTCTCTTCTTCTGTAAAAATTTTTTCTTTTACTGTATTCTAAAAAAAAAAAAAAAAAAAAATTTATTTAAAGTTTAAAATTATTAAAGTAGGGATATTTTATTTGCTGTAACCCTTCTTTTTGGTTGTAGACAACTGTGTTTGACTTTTGGCTATGTCTAAAGAACACAAACCCTCCGGGTTTAAGAAATGCATGAGGTGTGGTTTCAAAATGTCCATAACGGATGACCACTCCTCGTGCGTCTATTGCTTAGGCGCCAAGCACCTACAAGAATCGTGTAGCGTGTGTCACGCCTTTTCATCAAGAGTCCTTCAGGAGAGGAAGAACAAATTAATCCTGAAAGGGTTAATCAAGCCATCCTTCGAGGAGGCTTTATCTTCCTCTCCTTCTCCTTCTAAAAAGAAAAAAGCGTCGGCTCCGACCAGTCAGTCGGAACCGACTGCAAAAAAATCTAAGCAGACTTCTCCATCGGCTCCACGGACTTTGGAGCCGAGGGCAGAATGGTCTGCCTCGATGCCTCCAGCCTCGACCCCTCTGGTTTTGGAGCCGAGGACTGGGGCATCGAGAGGTGGGTCACCCTCATCGGCTCCACTGATATTGGAGCCGATAAGGGTTACCGGCTCAGACTCTTCCCCTTCGGAGCCGAAGTCCTTATCGGCACTGAGGGAAATTACCTTGAGATCTCCCTCGGAGACGATAGTGGTAGAGTCCATTCGGAGCCGGTCCCCGAGCCCTTCGGAGCCGATGGAGAAATCGTTTCGGGCCCGATCGGTATCCTCTAGATCATCCAAGATGTCTGATTCAGACATCGACAGGGTGCTCCTTCGACTCTTCCAGTGTCCGGTGTTCCAAAAGCTAGTTTCAGCTCCAGCCCATTCGGCTTCGGAGCCGATGGTCCACTCCCCTACTGTGGTTCCTCCTCCAACAGCTTCGGCACCGTTGGAGCCAGTGCTGGTGGAACCTGTGGAGGTTTTAGGGTCGGGCCTGACCCCTGCTCCAACTCCGGCTCTTGGGTCGGAGTTCAGTACACGGACTTCTTCCTTCGGCCCTGGGGAGGAGGCTTCGGGATTGATGCTTTCGGTCCCAAGTCTCCCTCTTGGTGCGTCGGCGGCGGGAGTGCCGTCCACTGTCATGGCCACGGAGGTGGGACCCTCCCAGGATTCTGGTGGTCCCGCCTTCAGGGCTATGAGGAGTGCATTAGCTTGGCTACCTCTACGGTTTCCCCAGCTCCTTCCCTGCATACGGAGACTGGGTCTTTGGCAGTCCCCCTGTCCTTAGACAGCGGAGCCCTGGGCCTCAGGTTACCCCGCTGGGGTTTCTCCTCCTGGAGGTCCTTCTGAAGCCTCTTTGGAAGAACCCCCCAGGAAAAGATCGTGCAAGAGGAAGCACGTTGACTCCCCTGATGAGTCTCTTACATCAGACACTGATCTCGATGATGCAGAGGGGTCCCCTAAGTCGTCCTCGGATGATGTCTCCTTTGCAGACATCCTGGAAGCCCTAAAACAACGAGGCGGCTGGCAGTCCAAACCTCCCTCTGCTGATGAGTCGGTGTTCCTGAAGGCCTTGGGCTCAGCCCTCCGCCTCCTGGGTGTCTCCGCCTTCGATGAGCTCTTGGATTTGATCTGTCAAGGGCGGGAACACCCAGACTCTGTGGAACCGTGCCTGCTCGTCCGAATAAGTTCCTCTCGCCCCTGAAAAAGAGTTTCTAACTAAAGGTGTGACTGTAGATGCTTTGGTGGTGGCATCTGCTACCCAGCAAGATGTAGCAGAGGCTTCGACGTCCGTCCATCCTCCTAATAAGGAGTCTAGGAGCATGGATCGCACGAAAGCGCACCCTCAGTTCAGCGGCCTTTACACTGAGGTCCTTGAACTACCTTACGCACTTTACCAGATTTCAGAGGGATCTGATTAAGGAGCTATCCGATACCCTCTTGGGTAACCTGCCTGAGGAGCTGGCCCAGACGGTTGGCTCTCAGCTGGCTACATTGTCGCCCATTTCGAACTCGTCCATGAGGCTCATTTCTTATGCGGCCGAAGGGGCGAGTAGAGCAGCGGGTACAGGCATTGCTCTACGGAGACAAGCCTGGCTCCACCTGTCATTTCGTGGAGGCCTTTAAGTCTTCCTTTGCCGATGCCCCCTTTGATGGGTCCTCCCTGTTTGGACCCAAGGTAAAGGACACACTAACCCGCTGTGAACAGGAGGGTAAGACTCTGACTGCCGTAGGGGCACGATTTTCCACTCCCTTTCGGCCTTATCCCAAGGCTAAAAGAGGAGGGAAAATGTGGTTCCGTAGATCTCAGAAGCCTTACCCCTCTCAGCAGGAGGATTCCCCTTCCAGAGGCAGAGGAGGGGGAAATTCTTCCGAAGACGCCGTCCCAGAGGCGGCAGAGGCCCTCGCAACACTGGAGACCATGAGTCCTTTCGTGGCTCTTCAGCCTTTCATAGTCCCTGAGGGATTGCCCGGCTGTGCAGCTCCGAAGCCAGTCGGGGGTCGTTTCTCGAAGCACCTAAAGGCCTGGGAAGGTATCACTCAGGACCGATGGGTGCTTCGGATTATCGCCGGAGGTTACTCCATGCCATTCTCTCACCCCCTCAGTCCAAAAAAATTCCGGACCCGCCACCCAGTCAACGGGATACCGCAGCCTCAGAAGTTTCAAAGCTGCTGCAAAAAGGAATCATCCAACCGGTCCCCGCAGACCAGATCGGATTAGGGACTTACTCAAGATTCTTTTTGGTGCCAAAAACGACCGGGGACTTGAGGCCCATTTTGGACCTCAGCATCCTAAACCGTTCACTCAGAAAGTCCAAGTTCCGAATGGTCACCCTACAAACCATTCTCCCATTGCTGGAGAAGGGTGTTTGGATGTGCTCCATAGATCTCAAGGACGCTTATTATCATATCATGGTACATCAAGTGTCCAGGAGACATCTGCGCTTCAGCCTAGGAGGCAGTCATTTTCAGTTCCGTGCGCTGCCCTTTGGTCTCACCACAGCCCCCAGGGTGTTCACCAAATATTTGGCGGTCGTGACTGCTCACCTGAGAAGTCAAGGATTCCAGGTGTTTCCGTATCTAGACGATTGGCTCCTAACTGCCACCTCCAAGCATCTACTATTGCGGAGCCTACAAGCCACTATATCACTGGGCAATTCCCTTGGAATCACCTTCAATTGGCCAAAGTCTGTGTTGCTGCCATCTCAACGCATAAGATTCATAGGAGTAGAGATAGACTCAAACTGAATGCGGGTCTATCTACCTACAGACAGGATACAAACCATACAGGCTCAAGTTCGAGCCTTACTTCCCAGATCCAAAGCCCCAGCCAGAATGGTCCTGCAGCTATTGGGATCCATGTCCGCCATGGTTCTTCTAGTTCCACTGGCAAGGTTGCACATGAGAATTCTTCAGTGGCTTCTTTCAGCTCAGTGGTCCTTTCAGGAACTCCCTCTCAGTCACCTCATATGGATCACGGAATCTTGCAAACGGGACCTTCGCTGGTGGCTAGTGCCCTCCAACTTGGATCAGGGACGACCCTTTGTTCTACCTCCTCCGGCGGCCACTTTGACCACGGACGCCTCCCAGATGGGGTGGGGGGGCATTCCCTGGGCAGGTCAGTCCAAGGTAAATGGCACTCAGAAGAGACTTTACTTCATATCAACATCTTAGAAATGAGGGCAGTACTTCTGTCCCTTCAAGCCCTTCATGATTATCTCCCTCAGGGCGTAATTGCTGTTCACTCAGACAACATGTTAGTTGTCTGGTACCTGAACAAACAGGGAGGGACCAGATCCTATCCTCTTTGCAGAGAAGCCATGAGAGTTTGGGAATGGGCAGTCTCGACCAAACGCTTCCTAGTGGCTACTCACATACTGGGCAAGTCCAATGTGATAGCCGACAGATTGAGCAGAACCATCCTTTCTCCTCACGAATGGTCACTGAATATGACAGTTGCAAGTCAGATTTTCAGCAAATGGGGAGTTCCATGTTGCGATCTCTTCGCGACTCCTCTGAATGCAAAGTGCAAAGAATTCTTCTCCCTAACCCCGGCTCTGGGGAAGAGCCCCATGGACGCACTAGTCCATCCTTGGCCCACCGGCTTGCTTTATGCCTTCCCTCCAGTTCCTCTCCTTCCCAGGGTGATTCAAAAGGCATCTCTCTTGGGGAGCAAAATTATCTTAATTGCTCCTTACTGGCCTCGTCAAGTGTGGTTCCCCTATCTTCGGAAACATGCTCTGGAAGGTCCATGGTTCCTGGATCAGATCCCAGACCTACTGGTTCATCAGTCGGGACTATTCCACCAGTCCCTACACACCTTAAAATTGACGGCTTGGCTCCTCCTCTTCCGACGATAGTCAGGAGTCATACATTGGATCCAGATGTTGTGCACATATTATCTTCGGCCCATAAGTCTGCTACAAAGAAACTGTATTCTAGCAAATGGAAAAGATTTGCTATTTGGGCTCAACTCCAGGGCCTGGACCCCATTTCTATTCCCGTGGCAGAAGTACTAAAATTTTTGACTTCTCTTTTCAATCAAGGCTCTTCAGTTTCTACCATCAAGGTACAATTGGCAGCAATCTCTAATTTTCACGAATCCATAGACCCACCTTTAATGAGCAACCGATTGTGTAAGACCTTCTTGAAAGGTGCTGCTCTATTAAGACCTCCGATTTCTCATCCTGCACCTCCATGGGATCTCGATATAGTGTTACGCGCCTTGACTTATTTCCCTTTGAACCGGCAGCTACATGTGATCTAAAGTTCCTATCATGGAAGACAGCCTTTCTGGTGGCGATTACTTCTGCCAGAAGAGTTTCAGAGCTTCAGGCTTTGTCAGTAAAACCCCTGTACTTGGTTTTTCACAAAGACAGAGTATCCCTCAGGCCAAATCCTTCCTTTGTTCCTAAAGTTTGTTCTAGTTTCTGCTTACAACAATCGTTAGAGCTTCCAGTTTTTTTCCCAAAGTACTCTAACAAAGCGGAGTTCATATTCCACACACTAGATGTCCACAGACAGTTACGTTTTTATTTAGACAGGACCAAACAAACAAGGAAAACAGATCAGTTGTTTGTATCCTTTGCAGACAATAAATTGGGCAAAGCTGTCACAAAGGTCACTATTGCCAAATGGATCAGGGACTGTATTACTCAAGCTTATTTTTATTCTAACAAAGAGCTTACCGCCTCTGTCAAAGCTCATTCTACAAGGGCTATGGCTACTTCGATAGCATTTCATTCTAAGCTTGCTATTAGTGACATTTGTGCTGCTGCTACATGGTCTTCCCCACACACCTTTATTTCACACTACAAATTAGATGTGGCATCTAGAGGACGAGCCTCATTTGGTTCCACAGTGCTCAGGAGTGTTTTCCAATGAGCCACCCGGGATTTAGGTGCTAGGGACGCTGTCCCATCAGTACAGAATGTAGGCGAGATAGGATCACATAATTAGAAGTTATGTACTCACCATAACGTTCCATCTGAGTAGGTGACTTCATTCGGATGCAACCTGTGGGTATCGGATCCGATCTCGGATCCGAGCCGGCAATTCAAAAGCTTAGGCTCCGAGCTCCTAGCTCCTCCCTCTTACCCATAACCCCTTGCCAAGCCCTGACTGACCTCAGATTGAGTTTGCCTGAAAATACTGACCACAGTATACTAAAACAGCATAAATACTCGCTCTATAAAGGTCAGGGGGATGGAGGGGGGGATGGTTGCATCCGAATGAAGTCACCTACTCAGATGGAACGTTATGGTGAGTACATAACTTCTAAATCTGAAGTAGGCAGACTTCATTCGTCTGCAACCTGTGGGACAGAGTCCTAGCTACCTGAATCTTGGGCGTCATGGAAGGATGTTCGAGCACCGCTGAGCCAAAGGATGCTCTTCCTCTAGAAACAACATCCACCTTGTAATGAGAAATAAAAGTATGGGGCGAGGCCCAAGTAGCTGCCGCAGATATCATCCAACGAAACACGGGACTTAAAGGCGGCTGACGAGAAACTGCCCTAGTAGAATGAGCCGTAACCCTCTGAGGAGCAGGTCTGCCTGAAGTGTCATATGCCTGCAGAATGCAATTAGCAATCCATTTAGATAGAGTGACTTTAGACACTGCTTTACCCAGAGCAAATTTAGCAAAGGAGACGAACAGCTGATCTGATTTCCTGTGGCCAGCTGTCCTGTTAATATAAAACGTAATTGTCTATGAACATCCAATGAATGCAATTTGTATTCTCCTTTGTTTGAATACTTGGGAAAAAGACAGGCAAATTGATTGACTGGTTAATATTGGATTCAGAAGAGACCTTCGGAAGAAAAGATGGATTGGTCCTGAGGCACACCCTATCAGGGAAGAAAGAAAGATAAGGCGGTTTGACACATAGAGCCTGAAGCTCAGACACCCTTCTGGCTGAAGTGATAGCTACCAGAAAGGCAGTCTTCCAGGAAAGGTATTTTAAATCAGCAGAAGCTGCAGGCTCGAAGGGAGGAGCAGTAAGGGCCTGCAGGACTAAAGACAAGTCCCAAGGCGGTACAACCTCCTTGACTGGAGGCCTTAACAAAAACTCCTTTGAGAAAAGTTTTGCATAATTTCGCTGTCATAAGGGGAGCTGTGTCCTGGCCAATGTGATAATGCGAGATAGCCAATTGTACCTTAATCGTGGAAGAACTAGCCCCTTGATGAAATAGGTCTGTTAGAAAATCTAGCACCGCAGAGATAGGTGCTGAAAAAGGATCCACAGTTCTCTGTCCTGCCCATATAGAGAACCTCTTCCATTTACTCCGATAAACCTGTCTGGTGGAAGGTTTATGAGCAGCCACCAAAATGGCTTTGACCGGTGAAGAGATACCGAGTCCTAATTAAGGTTGGAATTGGAGCAGCCAAGCTGTCAACTTCAGGGTCCGCAGATTGGGAACTGGCATTCCCAGAGGGTGAGAGATGAGATCCAATTGGATCCAGAATCCATGGTGGATTGATTTTGTGAGACCATCTGAAGGGGAACCAAGGTTGTCGAGGCCAGAATGGGGCAATGAGAATCATTCTGCTCCCCAAACTGTTGGCTTTCTGCAGAAACCTCTGCATCAGAGGAAGTGGAGGGTAGGCATAAAGGAGACCGGGAGGCCAAGCATGCACCAGAGCATCCTCGAACTCCCCTGGTGGGGAAGCAGAGCGAAGAAATTGTCGCATTTGGCGTTTGAGGGAGAAGCAAAAAGATCGCAACAGGGTTGCCCCCAAACGGCAAAAATCTTCTTTGCTACTTGAAGATTGAGGGACCACTCGTGTGGAGAAAGGATGGTGCAACTGAGCTTGTCCGCAAGGATGTTGGACTTTCCCGGAATGTGCGTTGCTATCAGAAAGCGTTTGGTGGAAATTGCCCATTCCCAGACTCTCATGGCCTCGACAAAGGGGGTAAGACCTGGTTCCTCCCTGCTTGTTGATATACCAGACTACGGACATGTTGTCTGTCTGAATCACAATAGTCCCTGTAGGAAGAACGTGGTGAAGTGCTTGCAACGCTAGGAGCACCGCCCTCATTTCCAGGACATTTATATGCAATGACGTCTCTGTGGGATTCCACGTGCCTTGGACAATCTTTCCCGCAGAATGCCCCCACCCGAGGCAAGAAGCGCCCATGGTCACTGTGGCTCGGGAAATGCAGCGCAACAAGGTCTTCCGCTAGGGCTCCGGAGAAAGAAGCCACCACAGAAGGGAGTCCCTGCACGCTCTGCTGACCGCAATCGGAGCGTTAGAGACGAACAAAGAGGAGACCACTGAACTTGAAGGGTCCATTGAAGAACCCGCATGCAAACGGGCATGAATTAGAAGCGGATAGCTGCCGCCATAGAACCTAGGGCCCTCAGGACCGAAGCTGCAGTTGGAGATGGTTGAAGGATTGCTGTCACATGACACCTCAGGCTGACGATACGGTCTGGGGTGAGGAAGGCTCGCATTGATCTGGTGTCTAGCCTTCCTCCTATGAAATCTATAATTTGAGTTGGATTCAGAAAGATTTCTCCCAGTTGATCGTGATGCCCAGCCTTGGTGCTAGTTGAAGGAAGTAATCCCTGGCTGAGCACAGAAGATGCCTTGATGATGCCGTCAGGAGCCAGTCGCCCACGGACGGAAAGACCTCTAATCCCTGACGCCTCAGGTGGGCCGCTACCACCGCTAACACCTTGGTAAACACCCTGGGGCTGAGGTGAGACCAAAGGGAGGACCCTGAACTGATAATGACTGGCTCCCAGCCGAAGCGAAGAAACCTCCTGGATCGCCTGTCCATCCGAATGTGGTAGTACGCATCCTTGAGGTCTATGGAACACATCCAGTCGTTCTCCCTCAAGAGGGGAGTATAGATTGCAGGGTGACCATCCGAACTTTGCTTGGTTACTGACAGGTTCAACAGGGAAAGGTCTAAAATTGGTCTTAAGTCCCCGCCTTCTTTGGCACCAAAAGAACCTGGAGTAAAACCCTAATCCGCTTGATCTGGGGACGCGCTGGATGGGTGTGTTTCCTAGCAGCTGCTGGATTTGGAGAGCCGCCGCCTGCCTTTGGTCGGGTGGAACATCTGGGAGGCTGGGAGATTTGGGGATCTTGATTAGGGTATTGAATATCCTCTGGATATAAGTCGAAGCACCCAACTGTCTGTTGTTATGGACTCCCAAGAAGTCAGGTGCATCGAAACCGCCCGACTGCCTCCAGAGACGGACAGCCGGGCAACCCTTCAGGGCTGCTGCGTGGGTCTCTCAGAGAAGGGTTCTCTGGACCCAAAATTGCCAGGAGCCCCTGCCTCTGGCACGACGACCTCCCGTCCTCCTCTGCCACGGAAGGACTGGTTATCCGAGCAGGTTGGGACTGCTGCGACTTCCGGAACCACATCTTCTTCTGTCCCTTTTGGTTCTTAGAGAAGGACCTCTGGGAGCTGAGAAGCGGACTCCGACGGCAGACAGCGTCTTCCCGTCCTTTTCGCTCTGGACTAATGTCTCGCGAACAGTCTTGCCAAACAAGGCAGAACCATCGAAAGGGGCATTCGCGAAGGTCACCTTGAAGGGCTCAGCAAAATCACAATGGCGGAGCCAGGCCTGTCGCCTCATGACAAGGCCTGCTCCGCTGGCTCTAGCGGCCCCCTCAGTAGCATGAGACAGCAGCCGCATAGATGTATTGGATACAGATCTGAGAGTGGCCATTCGGGTGGAGTAAACCTGTTTATCCTCACTCGAGATGGACTCCGGGGGAGATGCAGCGTATTCTTTAATCAGATCTCGCTACATCCTAATGACATGTGCCATGTAGTTCAGCGCTCTCAAGGAGAAGGTCGCTGAACTAAAAACTCGCTTCCCAATGCAATCCATCGAACGGGACTCCTTGCCCGGAGGATGGACGGAGGGACTCTCCTGGGCCAATTCCTCTTCGTGGCTGCAGCCATCATCATGGCATCTACTGGGGACCCTTACTCCAGTGGGTGCGGTCTGATGGAGGAGAAAGAATGCGTCCGGGCGCTTAGGATAGGCTCAATGGTGTCCGGATCCTTCCACGCCCGATAGATATAAGATCTACCAGGGGTCAGCAGGAGGGGACACCCAAGAGGTAGAAGGGCCGCCTCGAATGCCTCCAAGAACACAGACTCGTCAAGAAGCCTTGGGGCAGACCACCCCCGATCCTTAACATCTCCATGATGTCTCCAAATGAGACGCCTCAGGGGTGACCTAGGGAGCCTTCCCTTCATCCAAGTCCGTGTCTTCAGTGACGGACTCAGGGGAGTCCATGTGCCTCCTTGCACTTGCGCCCGAGGTACTTCATCGGGGCTGTCCGAGGAGTACTCTTCAGCAGATGGATGTTCCAAGGGAACCACTTGGGACATCGAGGCGGGCTGTCCCTGGGACCGGCTGGTGGGGCCTGGCCCAACTGCAATGGAGTGCGGGATGGAGCCGTGGCAGGGACCGGGGTCCGGATGTCTCGACAGTGCCCTTTCCATAACGCTGAAAGCCGAGGGGAGCCAGCTTCTCTAAGCTCCGAGCCGACCCACCGGATCCGGCGTGCGGATCGGAGTCGGAGCTGAAACCGCCGGATCCGAGACCAGTGTGTTCCGACCTGGACGGAGCCAAGACACACCAGCTCCCTCGGATCCGAGGCTCGCCCTCGGCTCTGAGAGGTCGGCTCCGAAGTACCCGTAGCACTAAACGGATGGGACGGATCCGAGGTGCGCCGACCTATCGGATCCGACCCACCCCGGATCCAAATCTGCATGGCGCCGATAGCTCCGAACCCGTGGTATGGGTCGGAGAAGGAGCTAAGGGGGCGAAAGGGTGAAGCCTCCCGGTTGGGGGCTAGGAGCAGTCGCATTTGCATTTGGGCCTGGATCAATTTCCTCATCATCCGTCCATATCAGCTTCCTCATAGAAAAGGTCGATCTAGAGGAGGCCACGCGGACCTAGAGAGCCGCCTCGGTGACCTCCTGGAAGGGCTAGCCTCCTCCTCCTCGGGTCCAGGAGAGAACCGAGGGGAGTGGAGCCGAGGAGGAGGAAAGCTAGAAGGCACAGGGGAGGCCCGCTAGATGGAGGAGCCGAACTGGAAGCTTGCTCTCCTCTTGTGGTGCTTCTCCCTGTGCCTCTCCTTCTGTCTCTCCCTAGAAGAATCCTTCCTCCGGCAACTTTAAGGGAGGTTGAGTCCCAGCCGGAGGGAGAACTCACAGCAACAGGTTGCTGACTGGAGGCAGAGGCAAGCAGTATCTGGGGTAAAAGACCCGCCAGCACCAACTTCGACCTCCGTTCCCTTAAAGCCCGGGGTTGAACCCTGCACAAATGGTACAACCAGAAGACAGGTGTTCAACCCCAAGATGATTCACCGAGTGTGGCCATCTGCTGGGGACAGCTTATGGCCACACTGCACATTTCAAAAACAGCCTTAGGGCTTCAGACATTACACCTAAGGCCTAAACACACACACACACACACACAAACAAACTACGAAAACCCGAGAAAAATTAACTAAAGAGGGAGGAAAGCCTTAACCACACACAACTCTAACTATATTAATAACAAAAAAAAGAGAATTTGAAAAATTTTCCTGTCAGAAAAACTACACTTATCTCAAACCACGCCAGGAGCTCTAGAATTCCGTTGCTTCTTGAAAAGCGGCAAACGAAATCTGAGGTCAGTCAGGGCTTGGCAAGGGGTTATGGGTAAGAGGGAGGAGCTAGGAGCTCGGAGCCTAAGCTTTTGAATTGCCGGCTCGGATCCGAGATCGGATCCGATACCCACAGGTTGCAGACGAATGAAGTCTGCCTACTTCAGATCATCTTTTAGTTATGTACTCACCATAACTTTAGATGTTTGGGATCCATCTCGCCTACATTCCTAATAACCCACCCTCCTTCCCCCTTCCTTGGAGATCAGAGGATATCAGAAGGTCCGAATCCTGTTGTTTCATCTTGAAACATCTAACAATGTTATATAATCAAGTTGTGCATGTGTGCATGACTGCGGACAAACAAGATCTGGGGGATTAGTGGTGGTGCATCCTGGGATAAAGATAGCTCAGCCAATAAGAGGCCTTGCTCTATAGCATAAGCGTGCCAAGTCGGAGCCGAGGGATCGGCTCCGAGCCCATCAGTACAGAATGTAGGTGAGATGGATCCCAAACATCTAAAGTTATGGTGAGTACATAACTAAAAGTTTTTTTTTTTTTTTTTTTTTTTGCATTTAGCAGCAGTAAGTTGGGTGTGTGATGGATGAGAAAAAAATTTTGGAGTGAGTTGGATGAAATGGTGATGACTGCACCCAAGGGTGAAATAGTGGTGATTGGAGCACATTTCAATGGGCATGTTGGTGAAGGGAACAGAGCGGATGAGGAAGTGATGGGTAGGTATGGTGTTAGGAAAGGAATGCAGAAGGTCAGATGGTAGTGGATTTTGCAAAAAGGATGGACATGGCTGTGGTGAATACGTATTTTAACAAGAGGGAGGAGCATAGGGTGACATACAAGAGTGGCGGGAGATGCACACAGGTGGGTAATATCCTATGCAGGAGGGCCAGTTTGAAGGAGATTGTAGACTGTAAAGTGGTGACTGGGGAAAGTGTAGTTAGGCAGCATAGAAATGTGGTCTGCAGAATGTAGTTGGTAATCAAGAAGAGGAGGAGGAGTGTGAGGGCAGCACCAAAGATCAAATAGTGGAAACTGAAAAGAGTGATTGTGAGGTGGAGTTCAGGGAAGAGTTAAGACAGGCACTGGGTGGCAATGAAGTGTTACCAAATATCTGGGTAACTACAGCAGAGCTAGTAAGGGAGACTGCTAGAAAGGTGCTTGGTGTGACATCTGGACAGAGGGAGGAGGACAAGGAGACCTGGTGGTGGAATGCAGAAGTACAGGATAGTATACGGAGAAAGAGGCTGGTGAAGAAGAAGTGCGATTGTCAGAGGAATGAAGAAAGTACACAGGAGTATAAGGAGATGAGGTGCATGGTAAAGAGAGAGGTGGCAAAGGCCAAGGATAAGGCGTATAGAGAGTTATACGAAAGGTTGGACACTAAGGAGGGAGAAAAGGACCTGTACCAATTGGCTAGACAATGGGACCGAGCTAGGAAAGATGTGCAGCAGGTAAGGGTGATAAAGGATAATGAGGGAAACATACTCACTAGCGAAGAGAATGTGTTGTACAGATGGAAGGAGTACTTTGAGGGGCTGATGAATTTGAGGGGCTGATGAATGAAGAGAATGAGAGAGAGAGAGAGAGAGAGAAGGCTGGATGATGTGGGGATAGTGAATCAGGAAGTGCAATGGATCAGCAAGGTGGAAGTAAGGATAGCTATGAAGAGGACGAAGAATGGAAAGGCTGTTGGTCCAGGTGACATACCTGTGGAAGCTTGGTGGTGTTTAGAATGGCAGTGGAATTTTTAACCAGATTGTTTAATGAAATCTTGGAAAGTGAGAGGATGCCTGAGGAGTGGAGAAAAAGTGTTTTGGTACCGATTTTTAAGAATAAGGGTGATGTGCAGAGCCGTAGTAACTACAGAGAGATAAAACTGATCAGTCACAGCATGAAATTATGGGAAAGAGTAGTGGAAGCTAGGTTAAGAAGGGAGGTGATGATTAGCAATCAGCAGTATGGTTTCATGCCAGGAAAGACCTGGGTAGGACCTACAGACACTAGATCCTACCCAGTTCGGCTTTATCAAGGGCAGATCCTGCCTTTTGAACCTGGTTGACTTCGAAACAGTCACCAAAGCCATAGATGAAGGGAAGGTAGTCCACACAGCCTATCTGGACCTTGCAAAGGCATTTGACACAATACCCCACTCGGGCATCATAGATAAGCTATCCAGCTTAAATATAAACCCCTATGTCACAAGATGGGTCCCAAACTGGCTCAAAGACAGAACCCACAGAGTGAGAGTTGCTGGAGCCATGTCAGACTCGAAACCGGTCACAAGTGGCATCCCACAGGGTTCTGTCCTGGGACCACTCTTGTTTGGTATATTCTTTTCTGAGCTACAGGCAAACGTGGAAGGACTATGGCTCACCAAGTTTGCAGACGACTGCAAACTGGGCACCATAATCGACTCTCCAGCTCACACAAACATCCTTCAAAAAGGTCACACAGAGACTAACTGGTGCCAGCGCCATGGTTTAAAGCTAAATGCCAAAAAATGTATAGTCATACCCTTTGGCAAAAGCAATGTGCCCACAAATTACCACATAGGCGGAAACCCATTAAGTACAGAGAAAGTTATTAGGGACCTGGGGACCCAAGTTGATAGCAATCTCTCCTTTGAAAACCACATTGCCAAAGTGGTTAGAAAGACCTTCTACATAGCCCACCTCATCACGAAGGGTTTCACATCTAGATCAAGAGAGGTAATCGTGCCACTTTATTCATCCCTCATCAGGCCCATCATAGAATACAATGCCCCTTTTGGGATGTACCTTACCCGACACCTGCAGCAATTAGAGAGACCCCAAAAGTATCTCACCAAGAGGATCAAGGGTCTCAAACAGATGCCATATGCTGCTCGGTTAAAAAAACTCCAGCTCTACTCAGTTGCATACCGCCTACTTCAAGGCGATCTATGCCTGACATACAAAGCTATGTCAAATCCAGAATTAATGGACATGCTCCACCTCAGTAATTCTAAATCCCTTAGAGCCACACGCTCGAGGGACTTGAACCTCAGCACAGAAATAAATAGAACTTGCTGGAGGGACAGGTTCATAACCCAGAGGCTCCCTTCACTCTGAATAGAATTCCAGTTCATGTGAGGCACAGCACCTCACTGAATGTCTTCAAGAAGAATCTGATAGGAGGATGGGGGATCGTAGGTTTGTCCCAGGGATTACTCCCGTGTCACTATTAGACAGAGGCACAATAAACTAAACCTTAAAAAGAGCACAGTATACTCAAATCAAGGGGTGGCGTAAGCCATACAGAATCGGGCTAGGCTTATAATTGCCCCAGGGCAGATAGCCTAGTATGAAACTATGAACCTAAGAGCACTACAGATGCGATGTTTGCTCTGAGAGTGTTGATGGATAAGTACAGAGAGGGTCAGAGGGAGTTGCATTGTGTCTTTGTGGACTTAGAGAAAGCATATGACAGGGTGCCTAGAGAGGAGTTGTGGTATTGTATGAGGAAGTCGGGAGTGGCAGAGAAATATGTAAGAGTGGTACAGGAAATGTACAAGGGTAGTGTGACAGTGGTGAGATCTGCTGTGGGAGTGACAGATGCATTTAAGGTGGAACTGGGATTACATCAAAGATCAGCTCTGAGCCCTTTCTTATTTGCACTGGTGATGGACAAGTTGACAGACTAGATCAGACAGGAGTCCCCGTGGACTATGATGTTTGCAGATGACATTGTGATATGTAGTGAGAGTAGGGAACAGGTTGAGGAGGCCCTGGAGAGGTGGAGATGTGCTCTAGAGAGGAGAGGAATGAAGGTCAGCTGGACTAAGACAGAATATATGTGTGTGAATGAAAGGGATGATAGAGGCATGGTGAGGATGCAGGGACTAGAGTTGGCAAAGGTGGATGAGTTTAAATACTTGGGATCAACAATTCAGAGTAATGGTGAGTGTAGAAGAGAGGTGAAGAAGAGAGTAGAGACAGGGTGGATTGGGTGGAGAAGAGTGTCTGGAGTGATTTGTGACAGACGAGTACCAGTAAGAGTGAAAGGGAAGTTCTACAAAAAGGTAGTGAGACCAGCTATGTTATATGGGTTTGGAGACAGTGGCATTGACAAAACGGCAGGAGTCAGAGCTGGATGTGGCAGAGTTAAAGATGTTAAGATTTGCTCTAGGTGTGATGAGGGTAGACAGGATTAGGAATAAGTATATTAGAGGGTCAGCCCAGGTTGGAGAGTTTGTAGACAAAGCCAGAGAGGCGAGATTGCGTTGGTTTGGAGATTTGTTGAGGAGGGATGCTGGGTATGTTGGGAGAAGGATGGAGCTGCCAGGTAAGAGGAAAAGAGGAAGGCCTAAGATGAGGTTTATGGATGTGGTTAGAGAGGACATGCAGGTGGTTGGTGTGACATAGCACGATGCAGAGGACAGGAAGAAATGGAAACAGGTGATCCGCTGTGGCAACCCCTAACTGGGAAAAGCCGAAAGAAGAAGTAGTTGTGACTTGCTTAGCCATGACTCAATCTCTGTAAAAGCATTTTGAGTAACTGTGAGGAGGTCAGAGAAATCATTTGAAGTAGAGATTATTGTTGAATCATCGGCATATTGAATAATTTTACCTAGTTGAGAGACTTTGTGGAGGTCATTAATAAAGATGTTGAAGAGCAATGGCCCCAGGATGGAACCCTGTGGGACTCCTATGTTGTTTGACAGATAATCAGTTTGGACATTATGCCGCCTTACAGATTGTTGTCCAGTGTTCAGGTATAATTTGGGGGTGCAGCCAAGTTTTGTTAATTGGCTCAGAAATTTAGTATGTGATACTGTGTGAAAAGCCTTAGATAGATCCAATAGGATTACTGAAGTGGGGTGATTTGTATCTAAGGCTTTGTTGACAGTATCAGTGAATGAGACTAGGGCTGTAATAGTGCCATGCTTTTGGTGGAAATCATGTTGAGTGGGAGACAGAAGATTATCAATGACATACTTGAGTAACTGTGTGTGTACACACTTCTCAAGGATTTTGGATAGTGGGGAAAGTATAGAGATGGGGCGATAGTTTGAGAGGTCGTGAGAGTTTCCACCTAATTAGTGGAGTAATAATAGATTTTTTCCATAGATGTGAAACGTATTCTTTTGTGAGAGAGCTGTTTATAAGAATACTAACTGGATATGCAGTTGCATTTGCTGCTAGTTGTAAATATTCTGGGGGAAGATTGTCTGCAGATAGAGAGCATGGTTTAAGTTTTTTTTAATAGTTTAAATATGAGAAATGTGGGTACTGGTTGAATAGAAAATGAGTGAGTTGTGGAAGGATTGGATTTTTTGTGAGGAATTAGTGGTGCATTGTCATTTTGTACATGATTATTAGTATTCTGGGAGTATTGGTTTGGACTTGAGGAGTCTGATTAATTTTGGATGGTGGTGGTAATAAAGAGAGTATTAAAGTCATGGGAAATTTTATTGGGGATCTTATCAGGTGCAAAAGAGGGATTCTGTAGAGTTCCAGGATTAAGAAGGGTGGAGACTGACTTCCAGAATTTCTTTGGATTATTTTGCAAGGTTGTTAGCTTAGAGGAGAAATATTATTTTTTTTATCTTGTATTACTAGTTTCTTGGCTTATATTTATTAGTTGTTTGAAATTGATATCATTATGATGTGTTCTATCTTTTTGCCAAATTTTCCATCCCTTGTCTCTATGAAGGATGCATTGTTTGGTCAGTTTTGTTAGCCACAGGGCATGATTAACATTTATTCGCTTGATTTGCTTAACCTTAATAAAGTTCATTTTGAAGTTTGTGGTTAGTGGCTGGTGTACCTTTTTTATGATTACTTAGCTTGTCTCTTTGGTCCTTTGCAGTTTCCTTCTGTAAACATAACCCAACCCATACGTTTAGAGGTTTTGGTTCTTGCAAGGGAAGCACATCATTAAAGTGAATGCGTTTCCTCTCATACCAAACTCTGTTTCTACAGCTCTCATCTTGGGCAGTTGGTATTTGTGGTTCTCTGTATTTTCACTGAAACTACTTTTTCGTAGCTGTTCTAAGTCTGTTACAGTCCTGTAAATAAAGTACTTAAAACGGTATACATAGCTTTATCATCATTTTCTGCAGATATCAATCTGCACGGAAAATTCACAGTTTGTTAAAGTTTGTTACATTAACTAAAAGGTTGACTAAGTATATAAAAAATAGTTAAATAATTTTGAGTTTGTGGTAAGAGAAGCCTGAGTCAGTTGGTTTGCATGTTAATTATTCTAAAATTGCTACAGTCATCCTTGGCTATCTGTTAAGTGTTTTTGATCTTACATACTGGATTAAACAATGGGTGCCATCATAGGTGCAAATGGCCATATTCAACTTGATGAGGTGCTAACTGCATTGGTTTCTGACTTGGTGGTGACTTTCATTTCATTTTATTGAGAGGTTTAAATGCTGAGCTGTTTAAAATGTCTTATTTACTTCAGTGTATGTATTTATTTGAATGTGTTAACCAGTGTAATCTATTCATGCAATCATCACAAAGTAGTAAAAATTCAGGTACTATGTAGATGCATCCTGTGGAGAGACCAGGCTTGGCCTAATTGCTTGGGAATGGGTATGCTATTTTTTGAAATGATACGCGTGTCACTTTGTACAGAATTCACCTCAGTTGTGGAACTCACAGCCATAATGAAAGGTTGACTGCGAGGTTTGTGCAGCCATTTTTTTATAAATTACTACTTTTTTAAAGAATTTTACTTTTTGTGGTTGATGACAGTGGGATTATAAATGACTGCCATGATTTGCTCTAGGTAACTTTAATTTTTGAGTAAGTTTTACAAATAATGACTATATTCTGCTGTTTAAGTTGTTATATAGATTCTGTACAAGTCATTTGGAGAAGGAGTGAACCTTGTAGGAGTCTGGGAGATGGCTACTAGAAGAATTAATAGGGCTTGTTTAGACTACACACTTGGATATTACAGGTAAGTGAACATTTTTATATTTGAGAGATTCTGATTTAGTGTACTGGAGAGTAGTAAGTATGCATATGATGTATTCCTTGTTTCCATGTTGTATGGTTGATGTAGTGTAAAGCTTTGTATTATATTTTTCATTTTTTATGGGTTGCTTGTTTTCATTCTCTGTGTGTGTGTGCAATTATTTCACTGTGTTTGTGGAGGGATGTTATTTACATAGGTAACTGACTATTTTTTCACTGATTGCTTGGGGGGTCTGGTTTTCCAGGAGGTTTACCACACTCTTTTTTGCTTTGATCAGCAGGATTTTAGCTCATCTGAGAAGATGTGGTCATTGTTAAGGTTTTAGTGTGTCTTATTAGTGAGGTATTTTTATACAGTATTTATTGTGTTTTCCTTTTGTGGATGGTGAAAATAAGTTTAGAACTAGTTTTGTTCAAGGGTTGTGAAACCAGAGTTCTGACTGCAGCTCCTGGTGCTGTATGTGGTAGTGATTATGGCCATGTTTTATTGCTCAGATATTGGGTAGGTTTTTCTGATGGCTCCATTGAGCCTACTTCACACAATAACATGGCTCCAGTGAGACATTCTGATACATACTGACAAGCCTACTGAAGGATGCTAGAGGTTAGTGTACATTTCAGTTTTGAGAGATTATTTAAATTCTCTTTAGTTATTTATGTCAACTCTTGAATTTGAAGTATATGTTGTAGGAAGAAATAAGTATGAATGATGCATTCAGTGTATTTTTGTGCCATGTTTTGTGTGTAAGTAATATGTTCATAGGTTTATACTAGCCTAACGACCACCAGGGTCTTTACAAGTCCAAAATCAGGGTTCATTTTTAAATATTATCCTAATTCAATTAAAAGTTCATAAGAGAATAAGTGTTTTCATCAACCTGGATTTCCTAAAGACTTAGAAGAATGAACTTGAATGTCTGACATTACTGACTGAACAGTCTTCAGTGATTTACCATTAATATTGCTTTCATTGTTTTTCAGTCTGATAATTGTTGTTGTGGTGTGAGTGCTAGATAAAGTTAGGAAGTGAGTGAAGAGGGTGATCAAGGAGGTGTAAGGTATAAATAGGAACTTTTACTCCTTGAAGGTTGTATATAGATGAGGTGCTAGTGGGAAAAATTTGTAATAAAACCTTTATTGGCTATATTGTGGTGCTTTTTGTGTTGTGGCACATCAATACCAGTGTTGTTCAGATGAATAGGAACTTGTTCATATTTAGGAATATCGTTAGCCTGGGGTTGAACAAGAACAGAGATAAATTTTGCCTGAGAGCTATTTCAGAATGGTTTTAAAGGACTAGAAGTAGGGTATTGACCTGATGGATATAACTAACTAAGGAGTACCAGGCCTTAGCAGTACAGTATAAATGTAAATCATGCCCTGAGTATGAGTTGCAAGTTACAAAGTCATGTTTCAGTCTCTGTTACAGCTTCCTGAATAATTTTGAGAGATGTTCCAGGTTATCTGGTATCCGTATGAGTGTGGAGTCATCAGTGTATTGTATTAGGGAGGCCTGCTGTGTGGATCAGTGGAGGATGCTAGTGTGTTAAAGAGGAGGAAACCAATGATAGAGCCCAGTGGTACAATGGTGGTGACTGGGAGGTATGGAAAGAGGGTGGAGTGCCATTTTACTGACTGATACCTATTGGACAAGTAGGTTTTGAACCACAGAACAGTGGGCTTAGACAAGTTTAAAAATATTGCTATTTCAGCATAATTGAAGTGTATTAACCCACCACTGAGTTCGCGCAGGTATGGGCATGCCCGCCATGATTGACATGCGGGAGGGCGGGATTAACAATGGCAATGTGCCGTGATTGACATCGTTACTTTGATCGACAGGTTACTTTGTTAAATACATTTCACTAAATTCAGTATCTGCCAAGAGGCACAGCATGGAAGGAAATTTCTGTAAGACAGAAATAGGGAGCACCGGCAAGTAAACATATAAAGTGATTTGTGTCTCTTCATGTTTACCTTGTTCCACATACATACCCGTCTCATTACTAGGAATGGGACAGTTCTAGGTGGGATGGGGATAACAATATGAGACTATGAGTACGGAATGGATTTCTCTGTCTACACCCCTGATGAGTAAGTACATTTACTACATAATCGATTACTTGTGAACCAAATAAATGCTACTGTTGGGAAGTTGCATTAATGTATCTCACCCCATGGCATTCTCAAGACTGAAAACGATTTCACGAGTTTCTAGAATGATTAGATAAGGTAGAAGTTAACACACCCTGCTTAATTTTTTGTAGTTGCTACATGAAGTTGCAAGCTAGTATTTAATTGTGAAAATATGGGATCCCCCCTGTCACATGCTGTGGTACACATGCAGTCTATCATTTCTGTTAGTGCTCTGTAGTACACTTGAATTGCTTTTTATATTGGTTTCATTGTTTTTGCATCTTTTTGTGCAATTAATTTGTGTTTCGCATATTTATCTTGTGTTATGGTGGCTTCTTTCAATCACCTTGTGTTTTGGTGGCATCTTTCAATCAAATGGTGTGCGGCGCAGTCAAAATGCTTGCAGGCGGGGTTTGGGCGGGGCTTGCTACTGCGCATCTGTTGGGTGAATACACTTCAATTACGCCGCTATTTCTTTGTGTGGAGCTTTTCTCCCCGAGCCTCCACTGAAAAAGGACCTGTGTCCAGTCGGAATTTCCCATTAAACAAATGTAAATAAAAATAGGGGGAGACTAGTTTGTCATTTCTTTAGCTTTGTTAACAGTATCTATAAAGGTTAGAAGTACAGTGTTAGTACTATGGGAGGTGTGCAAGCCATATTTTGTAGAGGGTGGGAGTTCCTCCTGCAGGAGATAGTTTAGCAAATGTTTTTGAGTACATATGTCAAGTATTTCAGAGAGGATGGATGAAAAAGCCAGTACAGTTCAGTCATTTGATTTTTGATCAGCTGTACTACATTTTTCCCTTTTGGCCATAAAAACATGCTGCTAAAGGAGAGTATCCTGTGTACATAATATACAATGTATGTATATGACTTTTGAGTGGAGCAGGCATGTTTATTGTGATAGAGTGGTAAAGAATTATCAATGGTTCTTTTCTCAAAGACCCAGAATCATAGGCAATTTCACATATTATTGTAATTCACGATAATGCAAAAACAGGTTTGCATAACTATTCATTTTCTGAACACAAGAAATATGAAATATGAAACTTTGCTGTTGAACATTATTGACTGAACGTAAACCTTGTTGATTTATGAGGAAATCAATTTTTGCAAAGGATATTAGCCTTATAAGCTCATTTTCATTTCTCTCAATCGAACATAAGAGTTGTTAGGCCTGACCAAGCTAGTTGATAAGAGTCTTCGGAAACTCAAAGTCCATATGGTTGAGACCATATGATCGAGTTTTCAGAAACTTAAAGCTTTTCAATGGAGGTCGCATTACAGCGAGAATCAGGAAATTTACCATCTGATATTGTTAATCCTCGTTCATTCCTTATGTATGGGTATTGGTTCCAGCCTTGGAACTGAGCCGGCCATCTTCCAAGCTTGTGTCAGCCACAAACTCGAGCTAAAACTCTTACCCAGAATTCCCCTCTCCTTGTTATCTCAGATTTCATTTGCCGCGTCGCCATTCGGTCGTGTCAAGCTACTTCTCTTGAGCTAAGTACAGATATTTGTTGTCAGACTAGTCTAAAATAACTTTTTCTGTCAGAAAAGTTTCTAATTTGTTGTCCCTTACCTTATCGCATTTAGCGGCTATATTTCCTTGAGTTTCCTTCTCTTTACTCTGCACTTTTTAACGCAAGGTATTTTCTCTCAAACTTCTTGTGTTGATCAGTGCCACCTTAATGTAGGCTGGACCTGAATCTGCTAAGCTGGGAAGTCCAAGATATGGAAATTGCCTAAAAAAGGCATTATGGACTAGAAAAAGTATTAGCCAGTATGCAGAAACTCTAAGTAGAGAAAAAGAGAGAAGTAACTTAGTTAAAACAATGACTGTTTAAACAGGAAACAATCATCCAGACAGTTATGTTCAGATATTTAGATGCATGAGAATGAATAGGAAAGGGGAAGGCATGAAGGAAGATTTCTATACAAGGAATTGAAAAGGCTCTTTGCAGCTAGAGGAGAGGTGTTTCAGTTCTCAGAGATTGGAGACAAGCATATCTGTGTGAGAGATTCCCCACTGGAGTATTATAAACATAAAGACCTACCAGTGAAGCATCCACTCATGGTAGCTTGTCTTGAAACTTCCCAGTGAGTTTGACATTGTATTCTTCTCTGAAAGAATGCAAGTTGCCTAATGGAATAAGTCATGATGAATTGCTAAATCTTACGCAATCTTAGTCAGTCTGCAAAGGGGCTAAAACTTTATTCCACCCTGTTCAATTTATGTACCATATTACTGTGGTGCTGTCTGACACCTTTAAGAAAATGTGTGGTGACCATAGTTGATTCAGAACTTTTAGAGCACTTGTAAAAATACATAATTTCTATAACGTTGGTGTTTTCACGCCTGTGTTCTGATTACCGCATTCTCTGTCCCTTGATACCCTGGGAAACAGCACTTGAAGCAAAATCTGAAGCATCTGTGGTCACTGTCTGAGTGGGGATGGAAGGAGAGAAAGGGACTCCTGTGTTGGATATAACATGTTTGGCCCACAGAAGTTTTTTCTTTACAAAGTTTAGAACTGGAATAAGAGACAGAACAAGAGTTTTGGGCCCAAACAGACTTGAGGAACTGGATATTTCTTATGTGAAATATGGCATGAAGAATCGTCAGGTGGGGGGCTGACTGCATTTTGAAAGCATTTATTTAAGTGTTTGCTGAAATAAAAAAAAACATAATTTCTGTTTGTCTGTTTGGTTGGTTGGTTGGTTTGTTGCTTCCAGTTGCCAGAAGGGTGAATTAACAGGGGACTTAGATGCTCAGATGTTTGATAGTTGTATATTGTTAAAAGGCACTTGCAAGTTTCTTTTAGTGTGCTTTTACATTAAGAAATTCCAGGGTCATCCATCTTGTGGCAGAAGGTGTTTAGCTGGGCTCTGAGATGGGAAGCTCTAAGTGGAGCTCAAAAGTTGTTTGTTTATTGGCCAGAGGACACAGGAGTTAGGTTTCAGTTTTATTTCTGTCTACTATAAATTAGGCATATTTGTGCAGATCTGTTCACTTCCACAAAGCTTAGTAAGATTTTGCAGGTGTTTCCACTGCACTTAGAGCCATCCAGGCTGAGATAAGCATATTTTCCTGATTATTTCCCTTGCTTTGGTGAGTGACTGCTACTGATCAATTGCATTTTAAAAGCATTTATTTAACTTTTTGATGAAAAAAGATATCATTTCTCTGTTTGTTTTCTTGCTTCTGGTGACTTCTTCTCTGATGTATGTAAGATTTATCAGCTTGCCCCCATTGCACTATATGTAAATGAGTATCTGTAATGTGAATTTTGAAAGCCATGAGTCACTTTATCAGTGTGCTGGATTAGATAAACTGTTGGTGTATTTTGAGTATTTATTTTCTCCACTGTAATGTGATAGTGGAATTGGTATATGTAAGACGGGGTGGTGGAGGCAATGGGAGCTTGACAACTGCATAAAAGTATATTTTGTTTCTGAAACTATGCTTTTTGCAATTGATATAAGTATATCAGGAGAAAAGCAATCTTCCAGTAATCCAAATAGCGCGCTCTACTAATATGTCTGTCTGTAGTGTCATAACATAGTCAGGCAGGGGTTTGAATCCGGCAAGTGTGTGTGAAGGGGGGTAAGTGTGTGTGTAAGTGTGTATGAAAGGAACATCCCTTTTGGCAACTGTGAAAACACACCACAGGATGCCCATTCCCCTTTCTAAACACCGATGATGTCAGCACCCTATAAGTATATCAGGGGAAAAGAAATCTCCCAGTAATGCGAATAGCATGCTCTACTAATGCATCCGTCTCTAGTATCATAACATAGTTAGGTAGGGGTTTGAATCCAGCAAGTGGCAAGTGTGTGTGAAGGGGGCTAAGTGTGTGTGTAAGTGTGTATGAAAGGAACATCCCTTTTGGCAACTGTGAAAACACACCACAGGATGCCCATTCCCCTTTCTAAACACCGATGATGTCAGCACCCTATAAGTATATCAGGGGAAAAGAAACCTCCCAGTAATGCGAATAGCGCGCTCTGCTAATGCGTCCGTCTCTAGTATCATAACATAGTTAGGTAGTGGTTGGAATCCAGCAAGTGTGTGTGAAGGGGGGTAAGTGTAAGTGTGTATGAAAGGAACATCCCTTTTGGCAACTGTGAAAACACACCACAGGATGCCCATTCCCCTTTCTAAACACTGATGATGTCAGCACCCTATAAGTACATCAGGGGAAAAAAAATCTCCCAGTAATGCGAATAGCGCATTCTGCTAATGCGTTTGTCTCTAGTGTCATAACATAATTAGGTAGGGGTTTGAATCCACCAAGTGGCAAGTGTGTGTGAAGGGGGGTAAGTGTGTATAAAAGGAACATTCCTTTTGGCAACTGTGAAAACACACCACAGGATGCCCATTCCCCTTTCTAAACACCGATGATGTCAGCACCCTATAAGTATATCAGGGGAAAAGAAATCTTCCAGTAGTGCAAATATCGCGCTCTGCTAATGCGTCCGTCTCTAGTATCATAACATACTTAGGTAGGGGTTTGAATCCAGCAAGTGTGTGTGAGGGGAGGTAAGTGTGTATGAAAGGAACATCCCTTTTGGCAACTGGGAAAACACACTACAGGATGCACATACCCCTTTCTAAACGATATCACAATTATTTATGGCTTTTGATTCCAGACATGTCACGTGTGTTTTGCTCACACGGAATGCCCATGTGTGCGGGTTGTTTCTCACAATAATGCATGACATCGATTAAACCAGTTATGGCAATGCACACATGATGTATGTGTGTGCCAAATACACATATGTACCTGTGACCTTCAATAGTTACCATGTGTGATGCCTGCCACATGTGAATACATGGTATTTGCACAGGGTAACATTATGACTGTGGTCTTCTGTGCAGGTGCTGCATGTGGGATGTGTATATACAGTGTGAGATGTAGATGCTATCAACCTAGTAGTGAGGGATACACACCTGGTCTGGGGCATATAGTCTACATGTTGTTGATGAACAGGTGCTGCATGTTTTCACCTGTTGTGGGAGTGGTAAGAAGTTGTTCCATAGCAATGCAGTGACCGCATGCTAAGAACCGTTCAGCTAGGGTGTTGTAGCTACAGTAATTCATTAGCATTCAGTAATATGTCAGCATTCTTGGTGAGGGTCTGATGCCAACGGGTTCTACCAGCCTGTGTCACTTGCTCAGTAAGCCCTTCCATGTTCCCTATCATGTATCCCAATGAGGGACATCACACATCAGCTGTAGTGGCATGGACAATGACTGAGTCATATGTGTCCATGCATCTGACTGACCTGTATGCTTGTGTTATGTGGTGGACCACAGTGCCCCATGAGCATATCACTGTGACCTTCACCTTGTCCAGCCTGGTGAGCATGACCTCACTGTACTGGACAATAAAAGTACCTAACACAACTGCAGCAGTAGTGTTGTATAGCTGTACAGACTGTGCTTGTTTGGCACACAGGATTTGTGTGGTATGTGTTATGCGTGCTGTGTTCACACCTAACGTATGCCTGTGTGCCAGCTGCAGAGGTGTCTGCCACTCAGGCAGGATGCTATCCTTAGGCTCCACGAATGTCCCGGTGTGTTTCCGTGCTTGTATTGCTGTCAGTGTAGGTCCACATCAGACTGGTATTGCAGTCACTGTAGTATTTCATGCCACCTGACAGGTTATGCCAGTACTGGGTTCAGAGTGCTTAGTCCACAGTTTGGCCATGTGTTTCCATCTCATACATGTATTGTACATCCATGGGTAGGGGATAGGGTTGACTGTGTACATGTGGCAGCTGTGACATTACTACATGACTCACATATTCCACAACTGTACCATAGAGGTGACTGACAACTGACCTTTGCACATGCTACCATAGTATTGAGATTGCATTGGTGATTAACAGCACATAGGGCCAATGGTGAACAAGATACATAGGTCCATAGGTTCACTAGGCTATCTGCCCTAGGGCATTTATATACCTAGCCAGAATGTGTGTGGCTTTCACCATGCATTGTAAATCTATCTTGCTATGCCCTTTTCCAAGGTTAGTATACTGTACCTCTGTCTAACAGTGACACATAAGTGATACCCAGGGTAAACCTACAATGTCACATCCAGTCATTAATATCCCTCTTGAAGATAGTCACAGAGTGACTCTGCCTAACCTCTATTGGGATAATATTCCAGAGTGAAGGGAGCCTCTGAGTTATGAATGTGTCCCTCCAGCATGTCCTATGTATATCACTCCTGAGGTTCAAGTCTTTCCAGCATGTAGCCTGATGGGATCTGGATATTCTGAGGTGCAGCATGGCCATTAAGTCAGGGTTTGACATGGCTTTATATGTCAGGCACAGATTGCCTATGAAGAGGCAGTATGCCACTGAGTAGAGCTGCTGTTTCTTTAACCAGTCAGTATGTGGCATCTGTTTGAGCCCTTTGATCCTCTTGTTGAGGTACTTTTGTGGTCTTTCCAGTTGCTGCAGGTGTCTGGTAAGGTGCATGCCGACAGGGGCATTGTAGTCAATTATGGGCATGACGAGGGATGAGTAAAGAGGCACAATGTCCTCCCCTGATCTACATGTGAATCCCTTCATGATGATGTGGCCTATGTAAAATGTTTTCCTAACCACTTTGGCCATGTTGTTGTCAAATGAGAGAATGCTATCAACTTGTGTACCCCAAGGTCCATAATTCCTTCATCTGCACTTAATGGATTAACACATATGTGGTACTTTGTGGTCACTTTGTTTTTGATAAAGGGGATGACTATACACTTTTTGGCATTCAGCTTGAGGCCATGGCTGTGGCACAAGTCGTGTGTTTCCAAGAGGCCCTTTTGGAGGATGCGTGTGTTAGCTGGAGAGTTGATTATGGCGTCCGGTTTGCAGTCATCTGCGACTTGCTCAGCCACAGTACTTCCATGTTGGCCTGTACCTCTGATAAATATATACTGAACAAGACAGATCCCAGGGCTGAGCCTTGTGGGACACCACTTGTAACTGGTTTTGAGGCTGACATGGCTCCAGCAATTCTAACCATGTGTGTTCTGCCCTTGAGCCACTGTGCAATATCTGTAGTGACATAGGGGTTAATATGTACACTGGTGAGCTTCCCTAGAATGCACACATGGGGTATTGTATCAAAGGCTTATGCAAGGTCCAGGTAGGCTGTGTAGACCACCTTCCCCTTGACAGTGGCCTTGGTGACTGTTTCAAAGAAATCAAACAGGTTTGAGAGGCAGGATCTGCCATTAACAAAGCCAAACTGTGTATGATGACGTTTCTGTAGGTCCCCAATATCTATATTTATGAGGTTCATGATGATCCTTGCCATAGCTTTGCAGACCAAGCTATTCAGATGTACGGGACGAATAGTGTCCAGGATCCGTTAAGGCACCACCTGAATGTAGAGGGACCACTGTTGCTGTATGCCACTCTTTGGCCACATATTGTGTAGTAAGGCTGGGATTGAACAGTAGTGTTATGTCTGGGTGTAGCTCTTCTTGGGGTTCATGTAGGACACAGCCTGGGACACTGTCTGGTCCCATTGATGCAGTGTTTATTACTTTGGAGAGAGCAGCTCTTACCTGAGCATCTGAGATGTCAGGGGGTGCAGCACTCTGCTGGGAGAAATATTTGCCCTTTTGGTGTGGAGGGGGGGAGAAGGTAGCAGTGAACCTGTCCACTAGGATGTTGGTAATGTCTGTGTGTTTGGTATTTTGTGTGACATCTTGGACAACCTCTGAGCATATCTGGGTATTACCACCCAGGTTCCTAACATAACTACAGAAAGCCTTGTGATTATCCTCAGTGTCTTGTGGAATCTTCTCTCAAAAATGGCCTTAGACAATCGAGTGCCTGTAGTTGTCTTCTAATACTCATCAGGGATGCCTTCACATTTTGGGAGTTTGTTGTATCATGTAGTAGCTTCATCCTTCTATTGTATAGTTTGTTTATGGCTGGTGTCTGCCTTTGGAGGATTGGGTCTTGCTTTCATTTGGGATTGCATGATCCATGCATTCCTGAATGTGTCCATAGAATGCCTTTATACAGGTATCTGCAGTCTGGTCCATATTTTCAACAGGCCTGGGGGCTTTGAAGGTTCCCACATCATTTATGAGGAGTGTGAACATGCTTGACATGAGTTGTTGACTGTATTCTTCTGTGCAGGGGGTGGCCTTGGGATGTGAATATCCAGTGAGATTAGTTTATGGTCTGATCTTACCAGTGAGGGTACACTTCTGGTCTGGAGCATAGAGTCCCCATGTTGGTGATGATCAGGTTCAGCATGTTTTCCCCTCTTGTGTGAGTGGTAACAAGTTGTTCCATAGCATATTGGTATATAAATACCAGTAATCTGTGGGCAAGGGTGTTGGAGCTACAGTCATGCTCCCAGTCTATGTTTGGGTAGTTTAACCCACCCAATATAATGGTGTATGGACAGACCTACATATTTCAAACTGTTTTCAGGAAGGCCAAGTGTGGTTCATGTGTTTGTGAGGGTGGTCTGTAGCAGGCTATAACCTGGAAGGCAGTTTTACCCATTGTTACCTGCATATGGATAGTCTCTGATGTTTTTTGCTTTGCCAACAACCTGGAGGTGTGGGTATCTTGGAAGAATATCAATACATCCCCTCCTTTTATGGTTTTGTGCAAGTTTTGGGCCTGAAAAGCATGGTATGAGGTATAACTTGGTAGTGCTGGAGTGCTGTTGGTAGCCCTGAATCCGCATCTGTTACTGCACAGATAGTGATGTTCTCCATGCTGAGGAATGTTTTGAGTGTGTGCATCATCAGGTTTATAGTCCTGCAGTGGCATATATGACTGCTCACGTGGACAGATGCCAGGTAAGTCATATGCAAAGTGTCACAGGCAACATACATGTGCACAGGAGAAACAGTGACATTCTGTCAAGTGAGACATGAACATATATATAGTAAGCTATGCAGATGTCACTAGGAGTCCACAGAAGCTGTGTAACTCTGCATGGCAGGTCGGATCAGTATTCCAGGGTAACTGCAAGGAAACATGCATGCAAACATAGCTACTGTAACCAGGGCTGCATGTAGTCCATTGTACAACAAACAAGCTATACCACTATCAGTAGTTAACAGTGCAAATGCTCACCAGCTGACATATGAATACCTATGTCACCAAAGGTGATACTTACCAGACCACGGACAGAAATGACATGGCCAGACAAGCTGCATCCCACATGAACACATATCTCAAGCAACACAGACCTCACAATGTCAGTGTTCATAACAGGCACAGCCCATAAGGCCAAACACAATGTGTGACACACCTACAATAGGTGATGCCATAGTCAGACACACTGACGTCCCGCCCTCCAGACAGAGCAAGGTGAGGGTCACATTTAGCTACCTGTCGGGTGATAGAATGTGCCATATAACACAAGCACTCAGGTCACTCCACAGCAAGTACAAGTATGAGGCAGTCATTGTCCATGCTGGTGTGAACAACCTGAGACGTACCTCCCTGGACCACATGGAAAGAGACACAGAGGAGCTCTTACATCACCCTCTCAAACTCAGGAATCCCACACAGCCTTCATGATGACACAGGAGAGTATAGATTTATCTGCAAACACCATCATACTGGGTGACGTCAACTACCCATACATAGACTGTGAACATTACTCAAGCCACAATACCCAAGCTCTAGGGTTCCCATAGTTCAGAAACTCTTTAGCTATGGAACAGGTAGTCAACATTCCCACAAGAGGGGCAAATATACTAGACCTGATTATCACAAACATGAGTACAAAATGCTCACCACTTGAAGTATATCCCTCATTGTTGCAATCGAACCATATACTAATCACACTGGAGTACTGGATCCCCCACATATGCAAACGTCAAACACATCGATGTGTGTGTGGAAATGCCCTATTAGCAACTGTGACAGTACACTACAGGATGCAGATTCCCCTTTTGAAACGCTGATGATGTCAGCACTCTATAACTATATTACCTGAATTAAAGTTCTCCAGTAATTCGTATAGCGTGCTCTGCTAATGCATCTTTCTCCAGTGTCATAACATAGTTAGGTAGGGGCTTGAATCCTGCAAAGGGAATGTATGAGTGGGGTTTGTGTGTGTGCATAATGCTGTGAGGGAAAAGTGCCTTTTGCCAACTTGGAGAACACACTACAGGGTGCACATCCCTCTTCCTAAACACAGATGATGTCAGCACCCTCTAAGTACAGCATTAGAAAGGATTTCTCCCACTAATGTAAATAGCACACTCTGCTAATGTGTCTGTCTCTAGTGTCATAACACAGTTAGGTAGGGGTTTGAATCTTGCAAATGGAAAGTATGTGTTTTAGTGTGGGTGGGGTTAGTGTGTGTGCACAATGCTGGGGTGGGATGTGGCTTTTGCCAAATGGGGCTATGCACTGCAGGGTGCACATTTCCCTTAACAAACAGTGATGTTGACAGCACCCTATACAAACAACATGACAACAGACAACTGCCAGTACTCAGTATAGTGCTACATGCTACTGTAACACGCACATGTACCAGAATATACCTAGATAGTGTTTTGAAGCCTGAATGTGGCCAGTGTGTGGATGTGGGATGTTTCAGTGTGTGCATTTCCGTATGGAAAACATGTTTGATGTGGCAATCAGGGTACCACAGTACCTGATGCACATTACACTTTTAAACTAATGAGGTTGCCTGCACCCTGTGAGTACAGGTAGAGAGGAGGAAATCGGTAGTAATCCACATAGTGCACTTTTCAAATGTGTACCTGTCATGTATCGACAGCTACTCATGTAGGGTAATAAATAATGGAAATGGCAAGTGAACGTGTGCATGTGTGGGGGTAGCAGGGTGTGTGTAAATGCATGTGTGACAGAACAGATACATATAGCTGAATCTACAATACAGCACATGATGCACATTCCCATAGTCAATGGTAGCATGTGATGGTGTGCAGCTGGTACACTTTGGTAAGTAGTATGGGTGCAGATAATTTAGGACATTCATACAGTTACTGCAGCAGGAATGCTGGGATATACACACAATCATAGTGGAACAGTGAACAGTTACCAACATGTTACTACTTATACACATCTATGTAGTCACCCTGTGCATCAGCAACGTGTTTACCTTTTCCTGCACTGATGTTGTAGTATGCAGGAGGTGGCACAGTGTCATCATATGCACAGGGTGTGGGTTAGGTATGCCCAAGCCAGCCACTGGTACCACCAATTGACATGTGTGTGTATGTGTGTTTGTGAGGGGCAGCAGTACAGGGTGGACCAGTGTTGGTGCAGTGTGTGTGTGTATGTGTTTGCCCTAGGTGTTACATTTCTGCATGTGTGTAAGCACGCACACAGTCCCACATAATGGCTGCCATGTACAGGGTTTTGTGGACAGCCACAGACTGCACCTGTCAGGTCATCCAGATCAGTGTCTGTGGGCATGGACACGGTACCTGTGCCTGGCAGGGGTGCTACGGACCGTATCCAGTACTAACCCAGACTGGGTACTGTCATCTGAAGCGGGGGGGGTGTTGACTGGACACAGTTCCCTGTTGGGACTGTCCAGAGCCACGTGCACATGGTCTCCTGGGGCGTCTTGATGACAGCACTGACCCAGCATTGCTGGGGCTGGTGCTGGCACTTGAGGTGTGTGAGTGGGCCTGTTGTCGTCCGCGGCCACTGCCAGCTGGAGCTGTTTGGAAAAACCCCAACAGTACCTCATCAAGAGGATCAAAGGGCTCAAACAGATGCCATATGCTGCCCAGTTAAAGAAAATCCAGCTGGACTCAGTGTCATACTGCCTGTTCAGAGGCAATCTGTGCTACATATACAGCCATGTCCAACCCAGAAGTAATGGACATGCTGCACCTCAGGAAATCAAACTCCCATATGGCCACACGCTCAGGAGAACTGAACCTTAGCACTGACATAAATAGGACATGCTGGAGGGACATATTCCTAACCCAGAGGCTCCCTTCACTCTGTAATGAACTCACAGTACAGGTTAGGCAGAGTCCTCATTGACTCTCTTCCATAGGAATCTGGATGAGTGGATGGAGATCATAGTTGTACCCCGGGTATCACATCTATGTCACTGTTAGTCAGAGGCACAGTATACTAACCTCAGAAAAGGGCATAGCAACATAAATTTTAATTGGGTGGCAAAAGACAAACACATTCTACTAGGCTTATCAATGCCCTAGGGCAAATAGCCTAGTATGAACCTATGAACCTATGTGTACTGCTATAGTACTTCTGCCATATGTTGCATGTGTGTGTGTTGTGGGGGATGCACAGGTAATGGCCAGATATTTCTGCACAGGCAACACGTCTGAAACACTCTGGGTGTTCATCCATACATACTGTATGTGTGTTGCCATCCAACCCTGTGATGTGGACACACATTACTCAGCCTGGATATACATATCCCAACAACACCACAAGCACAGTACACTACCTTGCTATGTATGTATGTCATTACATAGTTATTCACTAGTTAGGACTGTGATGCTATCCATGCAGCCCACTGGGCCAGTGGAAGCCACAACACACACTGCTGGCCCCTTTGCAAAAGCTTACCACAGACATCCCACATAGTGCATGTAATGTCCACACACATATCTAACCCAGACCGTATGCACACCACTTATTTATCCTGTCCAGTGGACTACAGATACAGACACATTGTATAACAATAGCAGGAGGCTACTGCAGCACAGGGCAGATTCACATGACGGCAAGGCATCTGTGGTCAGCAGTGGTAAGATGCTTCACATTCACCAAATGCACAGATATTGGCAACATTGTTGCAGACAGTTTAGGTGCAGGTATCCCCCCCCCCCCATTGTCCTACACAAGTGGAATTAGTTATCACAGATGACTGTAACCTCCCTATCATCTCACATGTCCAGGTGAGGGCCACCCTCAACATTGCAAAACACACAGCATCACTGTTACAAAATGGTATCCCTGGATGTGTGATACGTTCACCCCTAGAGGACATAGCACCACATTACAGACTGATATTAAACCCTGGCCATACTACAGGATATGTACCTGAACAGTGCCATACATACACAGTGGTCCCACACCAATGAGGAGGAACCTCTACTGACCCTGGGAACTACTGCATCATATGCATAACTAGCCTTGTGTTCTAAGCTATGGAAGTTTTAAGTATGGACGACATGTACAGCAATATTACATATGTATATATATCAGGACTATGTACACACAACCTATCTCATGGACATACCTATAGATAGTGAACTATGATACATTTGGAAGTTTCACAGTAAACACAGTATTAACCTGCTACTTTGCATTACCTGTGTTTGTGTCAGCTGCTGCTGTGTCAGTGGTGCTACTTGCTGTTTGTTGCTGCTGCTGCTGGTTTTGTTCCTGGCTGTCTTTATTTCTTTTTTTTTCTCTCTCTCTCTTTCTGTCGGTTTTGTGCAATGAATGTATTGCATGTGTGGAGTGTGAGTACTGGATGCTTTTGTAGGTATCTGCATAGGTCCATGTGATGGCCTCTGCACCAATTGTAAGGCAGCATTTGCTAATTGCATGCAGCCAGTTGTGTACTGATTGCATGTCTCACTGTGATTTCAGGACAGTGCTATAAAAGGGTATGTGAGATAGGCGCTGCCCTTTCAGATTGTAAGGGCATGGACCATGCTGGTATGCTGTTGACAGTGTTCTGTGAGTGTGAAGGTTAGTACATCTCCCATGCTTCATGCTGTGTTGTAGATTCAGGTTGCTGCATTTCTCTTGCCTGTTCCCTGTAGTGAGTGTGTATGCATACTGACACCTACAACTATATGTCATATGTATTGCTATATAAATATATATATATATATGTGTACATATACCTACTTTCATATATGTACATTAGCTGACATTATTATGTACAAGCTAACAATTAGGAGGGCTGTTTCTGTTAACACTAAACTAGTATGGGAATCCAGTAATTGGGACAGTAAAAGTCTGCCTGACATGCTTTGGGTAGTAGACATACTATATTGCCTTTATCTTCATTCCTACTATTACATGTTCCACTTATTTAGCACTATATTCCAGTATGAGAGTCATGGCTTAGTGGTAGGTCATACAGACTAGTGTTACAATGGTCTTGGGGTAGGGCCTACTAGTATGCTTTTATTTTGCTTTCAAATTGAGTACAGGGCCTATCAATCAAAGTGCTGAAGGCACCTTTAAGCAGTTAAAGGGGTTAGTAGGTCTCACAGGAGTCAGGCTGTGTTGCAGATTCTGGTTGCTGCATTTATCTTCACTGTTTCCTGTAGTGAGTGTGTATGAATACTGACACCTACCACTATATTTCATATGTATTAATATATATATATATATATATATATATATATATATATATATATATATATATATATATATATATATATATATATATATATATATATATGTACACGTGTACATATACATACCTTCATATATGTACATTACCTTACATTATTATGTACAAGCTAGCAATTAGCAGGGCTGTTTCTGTTAACACTAAACTAGTATGGGAATCCAGTAATTGGCATTAAAATTCTACCTGACATGCTTTGGGTAGTACACATCCTATATTGCCTTTATATTGATTCCTACTATTACATGTCATATTTATTTTAGCACTATGTTCTTGTATGAGACTCATGGCTTAGTGGTAGGTCATACAGACTAGTGTTACAGAGGTCCTGGGTTCGAGACTGACAGTGAGAATTTATTTTTCTTTCGAAATGAGTACAGGACCTGTCAATCAAAAGTGCCAAAGGCACTTTTAAGCACTTAAAACCAGGTCTGCGCTGCTTGCACGGAGCTCACGCATGCACTGGCTTAGCTCCACGCTCACAAGCGCACACCTGTGCTATTTTCTTTGAAAGAAAAGAAAAAGGGGTGACAGGAAAGTGGTAAAAAAGGGGTCACAAAGAGGGTAAAACAGTAGGGAAACAATCTTGGAATTTGCAGGAAGGATGTAGGTGAGGCCCATAGCTGCCCATGTCTTTCTCAGCAACAGCTGTGCATTTGTATGCAATTTGGTGTGACATTTGGAACCTTCCACCCCTGAGAGAGGTGTCCGGACAACATTAATACCTGTTGTACAGCCAATTGTAATTAACAGTTTCGATGTCCAGCAGACATGTGTGCAACATGGACAGCTATGTATGGGGCGTAATTTTTTTGTGGGTACAGAGTGCCCTTTTTTTTTTTTTTTTATCAGGTGAGAGTGGTATGTCAGGTGAGGTAGTCTGTATAGCTGGGGAGGTAGGTTGGGTAGGTTAACAGACAAGACAGTCAAGACGCATACAGGGGTGGTGTATGACACATGTGGGGGGTTACACAATTGATGGGGATGGAGGTTGGGATATCCAGGGCACATGAGCCCACAGATGGCAACAGTGGAACTGATATCCCCACCCATAGGCAGTTGCCACTGTTCCTTCACAGCCCAGGATGGGGCTGTGCTGGGGGCTGTGCAGGCGGGACAACGGGCATGCCCGTAAGCTGTGCCACCCGGGCTTCAAGCTGGCGTAGGGGCCCAAGAACAGAGTCTTGGATCTCCCTTCGCACCACAGACCGGACACCTTGAGGGTGAGTGACGAGCTCCTCCGCCACGCTTGCAGAGGGGGAACGGGCCCCATCCCCTGCAGTGCTTCCACCCGAAGGTGGCACAGGGCCACCGGAGGAGGGTCCAGCCTGGGCACTAGTGCCAGGTACAGTCGCCAGCTGAGGTGGGAGAGGTGGGTCCGCTGGGACCTGCCTTCCCAAGCGCTCTAGGTTTGTGAGTATGTTATGTTAGTTTGGGTTAGTGGCATATTATTCCATTCAAATTAGTTGTAACAGCATGCATTGGTATTCCCATTAAACAAACACCCAGATATTAACACCATTGAACAACGGGCATATCAATATCACATGCATTATTTGAACGGAAATACACAATCAAACAACATGCAGGGTTGATTAATGGCAACAGGCCATCAGGTTTGCAGGTATGAACAGGGCACATGCAACAACAGACATGCATATATTTTGAAACAGGATAAATGTCCATGGTTAATGAAATGTTCACATACCAATATTTAGTGAGTGTTTTAATTTGCAATTATAGGGTGGGGTGGAGAAAGAAAATGATGACACATTCATAAATTATACATTGATATACATTTGTAATAGAAACACTATTAACTTGTGGGTGATAGTTTCAAAATGATTTTTAATTGACTGTCATGCTAGACCTGTTACAGATACATCCCTATCCTAGTTATTTTGAATTTGATCAGAAAGTGAGGAGACTTGTTTATGTGGAGAACACAGAAGAGGGTATTACTCTGGGATATATCTGCACAGAAGACTACTGAATTTGAGAAGGGCACCTAGGACTATGGCACCCAAGCATTTTCAATCCCTGAAAACCACCCTTCAGTGACACTGAGAATCAGGTCATCGTGGAAACTTTTAGGTGACATGATGCCTTTCTGCCTGAGAGGGTATGGTGAGGTATGTCAGGCAGAATGCATATTTTTCAGCAGATCTCTGCAGACGTGAATGCAGTAGGTGGCCATATGATCACGTGCACCATAGGCCACTGTCATGATCTCATTTGCATGGAGGAGAGCAGCTGCAGTGGACTGTAATCTGATGGGTATGGGGGGCTGCTACAGAGCCACCACTAGCCGCAAATGGAGAGTTCCTGTCCACTGTCAGGGATCCAGACAGCTCCAGGAAAGTGCATAACAGCATGTCTTTGACACTGATGCTACTGTTTCAGGAACAGCAAGTATGTCCCAGGAGGAGCTTCTAGGTAGGCTTACATATGCTTATGCATCTCAATTGTTAAATACACTTGTATAGTAAAATATTTACATCAATACATTAGTTCTGTTTAACAAGAAATTGGTTGGGGATTGTAGATTGCTACAGTTAACAAAACATTCTGATTGATTACAGATGGGCTTAGGATGGACTTGACATCCAAGTTCTTGTTGAGAATATAGTTAATGGACATATAAAGGGTAAAAAGGTTTAACCCTGTGATACTGTTAATTGGCATGATGCTGTCTGTACCTTTTGCTTAACTTCCTTCAGGGCTATTCAGCATAGGGAGCCTACAATCATCTACATGATAAGCCAAACATTTTATATCAGTACTGATGAGCAGTTAAAAGAAATATTTAGTTTGTGATGTTGGTGTCAGGACTGTTGTGTGTATTGCTGTACTGTCTGTAACAGTGGCAACATTGTTAGTTTGTTAACATATATTGGACTATAGTAGTGTAGATACTATTTTTTTCCTGTGTTTGTTGCTTATTATCACAGGTGATCCTGACTGTGGAAGTGTGGGACTTCTGCCATCTTCATTAAAGACAAATACACCTCAAAACTGGTCAAACATTATGATGCCCTAGACCTACTCCAAGTGAAACTAACTGTAGATAAAAAAACCCTTCCATATCATTGTTAGCTATAGGTCCTCCATCATGAACCACAAGAACCACTCTGTCTACCTGGACCTACTTGAGTCACTCACTATACAGCCAAACACTTTGATCATGGGTGATTTTGACTACCCTTCCATAAGTTGGGAGTTATATATGAGTACAAACATGCTCTTCCTAAGATTCCTGCACCTTGTTAATACAAATGCTCTAGAACAGATAATCTGCACCCCCACAAGGGGCTTGAATGTCCTAGACTTAGTACTCACCAACAAAGGGGATCTCTGCACTAGCCCCTCAGTGCTGCCCTCCCTGGTAAGGTCTGATCATAAATCAGTTTAATTGGAAGTAACAATCTTGCCTGATCCCCCCTCCCCAAGAGCAAAAGGAATGAAAATTTTCTCCAAAGCAAACTACAGCCTCCTAAATGATGACATAAATAGTTTCAAACCCCCTGCTACCACTGTCAACAATGACTCCTATGCAGAGGTGTACACAAATGCCATGCATAAACACCTGTACAAACGTATGGACTTGGCTGTACCTGAATAGATCAAAACAAGGTCCTCACAAAAAAACAAGCCACCCTGGTGGACATCAAACATAAATAGGTTATACAAAAAGAGGAAGAAATGAATGTCTAAGAACAAGAGGGAACTGACTCAGCAGAGGAAAGACACCCTCTACAGCTTAAACAAGCAAATCAGGTATCTTATAAAGTCCTCTAAAGCCAATTACAAAGCTAAACTAGCATCCCCAGTTAAGGATAATCACAAGACATTCTTTAGCTACATCAGAAATCTAAAAGATAAGGCCCAGCTTTTTGCTGAACTAGTAGTGGACAGTACAACTCATATTGACCCTGAGGACATTGCCAACCTGCTAGCAGACAGATTTGGTGCAAACGTCATCACCTTGTTCCCACCAGCCATACCCCAAAGCATACCTGTCAACAGTACTCTACCTAGTATCTCCAAAGAACACGTCATAACCGCACTCTGCATGGCCAAAAACACAGCCTCTATGGGATCAGATAACATCTAAGGCTGCCTGCTAAATGTTCTAAAACAGGACCTAGTGGAACCACTTGGGACTCTCTTCAACCACAGACAAAGTACTGGCTTTGTCCCAGCAGAGTGGAAAATAACAACAGCAATTCCCTTGCACAAAGGGGGTCCATAAACCTACCCTGGGAACTATAGAACATAAGCCTAACCAGCATTATCTGCAAGGCCATGGGGAGACTCATCATGGACCTTATCAACAAAAACATAGGTGACCTTCAAACTCTTAACCTGACCCAATTTGGCTTCATTAAGGGTAGATCATGGTTATTAAACCTGGTGGACTTCTTCAAGAATGTGATCAAAGGCCTGGATGAAGGCAAAACAGTACATGCAGCCCATCTTGACTTAGCCAAGGCTTTTGACACAATACTCCACTCAGGCATTACTGAAAAACTCACCCAGCTGGGAATGAACCCATATGTTACTAGATGGGTAGCCCACTGGCTCACCGACAGAACGCATACAGTCATAGTTGGGGGATTCCACCTCTACCAGCAGACCAGTTACCAGTGGTGTACCACAAGGATCTTTGCTGGGCCCCCAACTGTTTGTAATCTATTTCTTGGATGCCCAGGTGAAAATAGATGGCAAACTGGGAGCAATCACTGAATCCCCCAATGACAATGACATACTACAAAAAGGGCTTACACAGGCAAATGTTTGGTGCCAAAGCCACGGACTTAAACTAAATGCAAAAATTGCATTCTCATTCCTTTCAGCAAAGGGGAAGTCCCTGCAAATTACAGTATTAACAGTACCTCCTCTTAGCTCAAACCATGTGGTGAGAGATTTGGGAACACATGTTGATATCAACCTTAACTTTGATCACCATTTGTCCAGAGTGGTAAGGAAGACCTTCTACGTTGCACATGTCATAAGTAAGGGCATCGCATCCAGAGCTAAGGATGTTATAACTCTCCTGTACTCATCCCTCATCAGACCATTAATAGAATAAAATGCTCCCTTCTGTATGTAACTCACCAAACACCTCCAGCAGCTGGAGAGACCTCATAGGTTTCTCACTAAGAAATTCAGGGTCTTCAACAAATGACCTACATGGACAGACTGAAGGCCCTGTCACTGTACTCTGTATCTTATAGGCTGCAGAGAGGCGACTTGTGCCTGGCCTACAGAGCAGACTTGGACCATGCCCTAATAGAAATGCTTCATATCTGCAAGTCAAATGGTATAAGATTCACTTACTCTAGGGATCTTAACCTAGTCTGCAACATTAACAGGACATGCTGGAGAGACAGATATGTCTCCCAAAGATTGCCACTCCTCTGGAACAAACTTCCAGTTCATGTAAAACAGAACTCCTCAATGACCCTTTTTTAGCATACTTTAGACAACTGGATGGGAGACCGTAAATTTACCCTGGGGGTGTCACCTGTCCCTCTTGGATAAGAGCAGTCAGTGATGATCATAGACTTGCACTGCAAGTGTAGACCATACAACATGGTCATTAAGGGAACAAGGGTATAACATGGCTAGGCTTATAAAGGCCCTAGGCTAATAGCCTAGTAAGCTCCTATGAACCTATGAACCTATAAGATACATCATCCTGCTACACTTTGATGACAGAGCAGGGGACAACTATGGATGTTTAGTATGTCAGACAATCATTCATTCTATCTGCAAATTGTTGACTGTCATCACCATATACAGATTTTGGCCTGTACATTCAAGATTCAGACACACTGAAATCAGTTTGGGATGTTAAGTTTTAATTCCCACATGCATTTAGTTCTGTAGAACCACACTGAAGCCTATATATTCAGGAGTTATTACTACTTTATTCATTGATACATGACCCTTTCTGTCACTCACACATCCTGCAATTTCACAGTTCAGGTTGCTACTTCTAGGCTTTGTTCACATATTAGACCTGTAGTGATTCCAACACTTTCCAGCAGCCTCACTTCTGTCATGATTCAGCATTTCAACAGGGGATATATCTCACATGTGATTACCTCAGATTCTGAAGCTGTACTCTTGAGACTACTGCAGGTTATACTACATTTAATTAATGGTGGGACATCTGTATTACAGCACTATTTATTTCTATCAATTATATTTCCAGTTACACTTGCATACTGATGAACTTGTTGCAGCCATACCTGCAGACTTTCACTTGTTGCTTGCACATTATATTACTTTTAATCAATACACTGCAGTGTTCTGCTACATGCTACCACTATAATATTTATTTACAAGTACTAGGTGGGGTTACTAACCTGCATGGTGGTGCAGCCGCGCCAGCCTGCGGTCATATGCCCGTTGATTCATAGAGCGGACACCTGCAGCTGTAATACAAAATGAGTAATATTGGACTACACATTTCCATGGTATCAGCTAGTTGAATTCCTTTCATACACAAGTAAAATGTAACTTACTCAGTAGTGGGGCGTTGGGCATATCCGAGCCTCCTGGATCCATTGGGTCAACTGGTCTTCTTTCCATCGCTTCAGGTCCGCATGGTGGTGACGGACCTGCCCACCAGTATGTGGAATCCCAGTAGCACTAGTGAGATCATGAGCCAACTGGTCCCATGCCTCCGCCCTGTATGCTCCCCATGAGACCTGGCCCTGCATGAGTTGGGCCTCATGATGGTGAACTAGGAGCCAGACCATGTATCTGGACTCCTCAACGCCCCACCGCTGTGCTCAAAAGCAACGTCCCTCACCTACTCCACTCATTCTGCCTGCAGGTGTATTCTACAATCGTTTATGCTGTGTATTCCCGCCTATGGGGCTTATATATGCCGATTTTCCCGCACATTGCTCTGATTGGCCATTTTGGAATTTTATCTACTTCACAGAAACTGCTTTATCATGCTCCATTTTGGATTATATCCTATATATATGCTATTTCTGCATTTCTAAGTACTGCTGTCATGGCTTAGTGGTTTAGTACCTTGACTCTCGTGTATGGTATCCTGGGTTCGAATCTGACCACTGATTTTTAATTTTCATGACTGTCTAGAAATGAGTTCAGGACCTGTCAATCAAACATGCCAAAAGCACTTGCACTTAAAACCAGGTCTGCACTCATTTGCGTGGAGCTAATGCATGCACAGCGGTTAGCTTGTGGGCGTGCACCTCCGCAAACGGTGCGCTGGGTCAAACCTTAATTGGCTAGTAACGCACATGTTCAGCTAAGCACAGCTAGTTGCACACAGTTTGAGCCTGTTAAACCGGTGCTTAGCTACGGGCAAGCAATTTGCAGCCTTTGAAACACTACTCAGCTACGGGCACTCTGTCTCACAGCAGCTTAGCTATCACTGCATTTCTAAATAATTTTATTATTGTATTACTTGAAATATATGCTCCATTTCATTCCATTTTACATAAGGAAATACTTTTACATTTGTACAATACTGTCAGGGGCCTTTTTAGTGCTTATTTACAAAAAAAAAGGTTGTTGTGTGGGCTCGAACCTTGCCTGCCTGCTCTTCAGCCGACAACTCTACCGCTATGCTATTACTTCTTGGCTTACTTTGCATATTTAGTTCTTATATCCTTTTCCACTGATTGCTAACTGCAGTTGCACTAGTAGCACACCCGCGCACCTGAGTGCACACAGTGGCAAACATTTACAGGGTTTAAAAAAAATAAAACAGTTTTTATTTTCATTTTATAACATCTGTTCACTTTTTACATTGCTGGTCTGTGGGGGCATGTGTTGTGTAGTGTGTTTATTCACATTTCCATGGCCTTTCTCGTGGCTGTTTACTTTCAGCCATTCTAGACTTCCGGGGGTGTGTCCGCTTGCAGGGCTTAGCCTATGGGCATGCCCCCTACTGTCTTACATGGACCGTGTAAGACTTAGTGTGATTCAGCATGCCTCATGCACCTCATGCATATGCATGACATGCTGACATCACACCGTTTAACTGCAGCCTCCGTGTAAGAGTTATAACTCTTACACGGAGGCTTCCTGAATCTGGCCCTATGATTGTACATGTTGCGTAGGTGGGGAGCCATTTCGTTCTGAAGTTCGTGTAAAGCGCAGCCTGGGATGTTGTCCTGTCCCATGGATGCTGTGTTTTTGGCTTTAGAGAGTGCAGCTTTTACCTGCTTAGTTGTGATTACAGAGACTCTGCATTCTTCCTGTATAGATATGGGCCCTTTAGTGGGTGAGAGGGGGGTAAGGTTAGCACTGAACCTATCTGCCAGGATGTTTGCAATATCAGTTGGTTCGGTAATCTTCATGCCATTGTGCTGTAACTCAGAGCAGATTTGGGTGTTGCCATTGAGATTCTTGACATAGCTATAGAGTGCTTTGTGGTTGTTCCTAGCATCAGTGGCAATTTTGTTTTCGTAGCTAGCTTTGGAGGATCTTATAAAGGATTTCAGCTTCTTACTGAGGCTGACCAGGGAACTCCTCCACTCATGGGATTTTACTCTCTTTTGCAACAGTTTTTTCCTTCTGTTGTAGAGTTTGTTTATAGCTGGGGGCCACCAGATTGGCTTCCTTTTTTCGGAGGATAGCATCTTGGTTCTGTTTGGGATGGCACAATCCATGCACTCGTGTAAGTGCTTATAGAATGCATCTGTGTAGGATTCGGCAGTCGTAACTGTATTGTCCATCTGCATGGGTGTCATGATGTTCACCACTTCTGTCTTAAGAAGCATGAAGTTGGCTTTAGAGAAATTTTTTACCCTGGTTTCCTTAATGGGGAGTAGGGGCGGGATGTGGATATCTAGGGTGATTAGCTTATGGTCGGATCTGACCAACGAGGAATGGACTTCAGCTGTGGAACACTGGTCACTCATGTTGGTAATGACTAGGTCTAGGATATTGTTGCCCCTGGTGGGGGTGTGGATAAGTTCATCCAGGACATTGGAATTTATGAATTCCAGAAATCGTTGAACGAAGGAGTTGGTACATGAGCACGGTCAAGATAGGCTGTGTGAACCACCTTACCCAGTTAATTGTGGGGTAGTTGAAATCACCCATTATTAGGGTGTTTGGTTGAACCCTAATATTTTTCAGTATATCAAGAAAAGAGGAATGGAAATCCTGGGGCATGGCGTGGGATCTGTAGCAAGCTACAGTTTGGATTGCAGTTTTGCCCAGAGTTAGTTGCACTTGGATAACTTCAGATGCATTATGCTGAGCAACTAGGCCAGTGGTGTGGATATCCTTAATGAATATGGACACACCTCCGCTTTTGGTATTCCGGTCCAGGTTAGATGGCTAAAAAGTATGGTATGAGTTATAGCCTGGTAATGCAGGGGTGTGGTCTGGAGCCTTGAACCAGGTCTCAGTCACTGCACATATATCGATGTTCTCCATTTTAAGGAGTGCCTCGAGGGAGTATATTTTGAGATTTAGACTTCTAGCACTGAGTAGCATTACCCTCAGTATTTGCTTGCATGTTCCTGTTAAGGTGGTGAATTTGTCATTTTTTATCTTGCCTGAAAAAGGCACTATAGGGGCAGCAAGAGCCTTAGCCAGTATCTGGAATCCCCAGGGGTGGCAGGTGCAGGCCATCTCTGGCAAAGCATCGTGGTCTGTCGGCCATGTCATCCCAGGCAGACAGATACTGGATCCCCTTAGAATGCCACCAGAAGCTTAGCCAATTGTTGGTCAATCATTTTGTCCTTGTACTGCTGTATCATTCTGGGCGATGGCAGAATGCTACTCAGGGCTAGCGTTGTACCTGCCTGGGCTACAAGATTGGAGAGCTCTTCCATGTCTCTCTTCATATAGTCCAGAGAGGTACGTCTTAGGTCATTCACACCAACATGGACAATGACAGAGTCATATCTGTACTTGTTGTGGAGTGACCTGAGTACGTAGGTTATGTGGCGGATCCTGGCACCCGACAGCAGCTGAGAGTAACCTTCTCCTTGTTTACCCTGGTGAGTGGGACATCAGTGTGCCTGACTATAGAATCACCTATGACTAGTGTGTTGGGTACGTTGTTTTGCCTTATGGGCTGTGGTTTATTGGCACACTGAGTCTGTGGGCTATGTGTCATTTGGATTGTGTTGGGGGGGTGGAGGTTGCTTGCGTTTCTGCTTTGGAGGTCTCTGTTGCTTGAGCAGATTACTATTGAGGGCCTCTGCAAATGTTTTTGTGTTTCTATGTGTGGATTTTGGTGGTGTAGGTTTAGTAGGACTATGTGATGAGTGTGTTGTGGTGCAAGTGTTTAACTTCTCTAGACTGTCAAGTTCAGTCTTGGTTGGAGAGAGCTTTACCTCCAGTTTGGCTAGATAAGTGCATCTCTCACAGGTTATAGTGTTGGGTGTTAGGAGGAGAGGGTTGTCTCTGTACATGAGGCAATTGCTACATTGCCCCAAGATGCCCAGATTCATCTGATAGACAGGAGAGAACACTGGGAGCTGATCTTTGGACATGCCTGAATAAAAAAATATTTTCCTCTAGACAAGTGAGGAAAGTGAGTACAAGAGCTGTTTTTCTCTAGGCAAGTGAGGAAAGTAAGTACAAAAACTGTTTTCCTCTAGGTAATGAGGAAGATTGAGCGCTGTAGTAATTTGTAGCTTGTTTAGTGCTTACAACAAGTTCTGAACAAGTGCTGAGCACAAATAAGCAAATTCAAGTGCTAAAACTAAGAATCTGTATCTGAACTAGACTAGTTACAGGAAAGAAACAAGTGCAAATATGGGCTTTTAAATCAGAAAGTTGAAAGAGATGGAAAATTTGCCCAAACGGCCAATAACTACACTTTCTGGGCCAGAAACCACTACTTATGTGGTAGATAGGTTACCTAGTGCTTAGCACTCCCACTGATAAGCTAGAAGGCTTCCCTCCAACACAGAAAGGCTTGAGGTGGCTCAGGAGCTTACAAACAGTCCTGGATACAGCAAATCTGTATCTGGACTAGACTAGTTACAGGAAGGGGGGGGGCAAGTGCAAATGTGGGCTTTTAAATCAGGAAGTTGATAGAGATGGAAAAACTGCCCAAACGGCCAATAACTACAATTTCTGGGCCAGAAACCACTCCTTATGTGGTAGATAGGTTACCTAGTACTTAGAAGGCTTGTCTTCAACACAGAAAGGCTTGGGGAGCTCAGAAGCTTACACATAGTTCTGGGTATAGCAAATCTGTATCTGGACTAGACTAGTTACAGGAAAGGAAGGAAACAAGTGTAATTTTTTTTGTTACAGTTAAGCAGAACACATGGAGAGCCTAGCAAAGATTTTTTTTTTGGTAAAGGAAAAGGAGAGAGAAGAAGCAGAAGATAACTCAAGGTTAGGAAACTAAGTGGGTTAGCCTTCTCAGATGTTCTCTCTGTATTAGGTAAAATGAGCTAATGCACTAGACTGGGAGGATTGTCCCAAATCAAATTTACAGTAGGGGCAGGCAACTGAAAAGACACCAAGTATAACTCCAAAGACACCAACACGGGGGGAGGGTGGGGAACAATACTGAAGCTAGTAGCCTACACTCTTTTAGACAGTAAACACTACAGAAATGTTTATCACAGCAGAAGAACAGCAGTGAGCCACAAAATTAAAGTTTTTAAACCGATAAAGGAGCAAGGAGACTCTACAGAATGCTTTTAACTGCAAACAAATCAGTTATATGATATGCTCCTTGGCAGGAAATCAGAACAAACAAATAGGTGCTTAACTAGTACAGAAAATTTCCTGTTAATACATTTCACACAGTGAAACTAGCTATAAGGCTTTACAAACAGTGTGACAGTAAAAAACTTATTTCTCAGGCCCTGTAAGGCAGACAGTTTTAGTTTAACCGTACAGATTAGTTAATAGCAATAAAATACAGTAAAAAGTATGCAGCAGGCAATAAAAAGTGCTATATATAAATTACTAGAAGCAATAACCAGTAAAAATAAGCCAAAAAAGGGATACTTATTGTTATAAATCTCAGATCAAAGTTGTAGTGATTGCCCCTCCTCCACTCGGCTCAGTGTGTATAGACCCACTGTTAATAGAAGCTGTTGGTCACATTGTAATTTACACTGAGAAATAATACAATCAAGGGTTCAAAAACAATTTAAGAATTAAGCAGTACAAGATTGGCAGTAGATTGCTAAATGTTTTACTGTATCAGGACATAGAGTAGCCTTTGCTATACCGCATAATGAATATTGTACCACACTGTGAACTCTAGTTACACATACTATGTTACATTGATCACATAATGAATATTGTACCACACTGTGAACTCTAGTTACACATACTATGTTACATTGATCATACCTCTCAACCTTGTAGTACAAGATATCTAGGCAAAGCCAAAACTAATGGGGAACAAAGGCCAAAACTAGGGACAAATTTTAAATATACTTCTTGTACAATCTTAGAAAGTTGTTGGAATAAAAGGTTTTGTGTTACCATGCATTTTCTGAAGGATATGAAGGCTGAAACTGAAAAGGCTGCCATTATTTTATTAATTCAGTCCTCACTGATTTGCCAGAAACCAAATGTTTTATCAGGAACTTATAAACAAAGACATTGGCAACCTTCTAACACTGGACCCCACCCAGTTTGGTTCCGTGAAGTGTCGATCTTGTCTCATCAACCTTATTGACTTCTTCGAATCAGTCTCCAGAGCCATGGACGAGGGTAAGATGGTCCACACAGCCTACCTGGACCTCGCCAAGGCCTTTGACACTACCCCCCACTTTGGAATCGTAGATAGACTTACTAAGCTGGGCATTAATCCCTACGTCACTCAACAGGTCGCAAACTGGCTTACTGACAGAACCCACACTATAAAAGTAGTCGACTCCAAATCCAGCTCCAGACAAGTGACAAGTGGAATACCACAGGGTTCAGTCCTGGGACCTCTATTGTCTGGCATCTACTTCTTCAAGGTACAGACCAACACCAAGGGACTGTGGCTAACAAAGTTCACAGATGACTGCAAACTGGGAGCCATTATTGAATCCCCAAGTGATGTGGATATTCTGCAAAAGGGCCTTACAGAGACAAATGCTTGGTGACAGAGCCATGGGCTCAAGCTCAATGCCAAGAAATGTATAGTTGTCCCCTTTGGGAAAAACATGTACCCATGAATTACCACATAAGTGGCAGTACACTAAACACTGAAAGTGTGTTAAGGTACTTAGGGACACAGGTGGACAGTGGTCTCACCTTCGATAACCACATCGCCACAACAGTCAGTAAATCCTTCTATGTGGCACATCTCATCACTAAGGGATTTTCATCCATAAAAAAGGAGGTCATTGTCTCACTGTACTCATCCCTCATTAGACCCATTATAGAGTACAATGCCCCATTCAGTATGTACCTCACAAGACAACTCCCAACAGTTGGAAATGCTGCAGAAATACCTCACTAAAAGAATCACAGGCCTAAAGAAGATGCCTTATGCTGACCGTCTAAAAAAACTCCAGCTATACTCTGTCACATATTGTCTGCTCAGAGGCGATCTCTGCTTAACATACAAGGCCATGTCAAACCCAGAGCTGTTGGACATGCTACACTTAAAGAAATCCCAGTCCCTCAGAGCCACGTGTTCCAGAGATCCAAACCTGGTCATCACATTGAACAAAACATGCTGGAAGGATAGGTTCCTGTCCCAGAGACTGCTCATACATGTCAAACAGAGCGCCTCTTTGGCTCTCTTCAAAAGGAACCTTGACAGCTCGATGGGAGATAGGAAATTCACTGTGGGGATCACATCAGTCGCCCTGCTAGACAGGGGACCAGGGAAGTAAATGTCCTGGGTAGAAATAGCCGGGGAACTGTTAAGGCTAGGCTTGTATAGACCCTAGGGCTGTTAGCCTAGTACCAACCTATGAACCTAGGAACAGCTCTAAAATATGAGACAAAAATCTAGACATTCTGCGAAAATCTGAACAGTTGGGAGCTGTCACTGATATACTGTATGTTCCAACAAAACTAAGAAAACGTAAATTCACACAACTTCTCATTGAAAGACTAGTAAACATGCACTATTTTACACTGAGAAATATAAATCTGAAAGGGGAGGCAGTAGGAGAAGGATTTCTGGATGAAACAGGTGAGAAGGGAAAGTATAGCTAGGTGTGGTGAGGTTGGGAGGAGTGAGAAAGTTGAAGGCTTGGTAAGCAAAGATTCAGGGTAATGAATTATACTAGTAGAGGAGGAAAAAGACAGAAAGGGGAGATTTATGAAAAGGACCTTTATAGGGGATGGCAGCAAATTGTTTGTTGTCTGGGGTAGTCCAGACACCACTACATTTCTACCAGTACATGCATAGTCTGTAAGAAAACAAAGTGCTCTAAATATCTTTGAGGTGCATATGCAGAATCAGATGGAGTTTCCTATCTGCCAGTTCTGCTCATACTGAGCATTCTTGGTACAAACGAGATATGCCATGGAAGGCCAGGTTGGTTTTGCAAGTAATGCTGCCATAGGAGAGGAAGTATTGCTCTTAGACCATTCCTTATGTATAGAAGTTGGTGTCCACCACCATAGTAGATCCCATGGTTCTTTGTGGAGCAATGGCATATCTTATGATGTTTCCCACAGAAAGGTTGGTATTCACTACATTTTGGCATAGTTGGACTTTCCCAGTAAATGAATTTTAATAAATAATAGAGAAGATGGCAACACCAGTCAGACAGGGCATTTTGATGTAGTGCGCATATACAATCACAGTATTTACAGAGTCTGTGGCTCTGCCATAGAAGCTAAGACCACCTGAATCAATGTGAATGACTAAAAATATTTTTGACAAGTGCAAGTGTATACCATGTTTTCCCTTTTGTGAGTCCACCACTGAAGTGGGTGTCCATTATGTGATAAAGGCTGGTAAAATGATAGGGTATACAGAGCAGGCATTACGAAAAGAAACTAAGAAGTTGTCTTTCTGTGCAGACATTTATTCAAGCTACACGGGGTAATCTCTATGTCTTCCCTCTCATTACTTTATGAATATACAGTGGATTGTTCTGCCTTACTAGAAGTGCACAGCCAGCATATAAGAACATGCATCCACAGACCCCAGGATTATAAACCTCTATAATTGTTGCATTGTTGCAAAGCTATGACTACAGTATTACCATAAAGAAAAAAATATATGCTGTTTTATTGTGCAGGGTACTGTCACCAGGAATAACACAAATGCTATAATTCCTAAACAGTGATGGGTGTGTATAGCAGCCTAATCAAAGAAATACCACTTGCAGAAGCAATGTCACCTGTGAAAGAGGTATTGGACTGAAATGGGGTAGCAAATATGAGAGGTTGGTTTTAAAAATGCTGGTTGTGCATGAACTTGACCATAGTGGCAGCTTTGGAATTGAACCGATCTGCATGGCCATTTATTCATTATCTGTCGTCAAAGTATATTGTTTTGTATTGTTTTACTGCACTTACAGTTTCATTACATAAGCAGCCATACTCTAGTTATACTTTTATAGGAAGCCTTATAGCTGTATTGTTTAGTTTATATGTTAGTCCCAGGTTAGCTTACGTTTGAGTAAAACATTAAGTATTTTCCAGTATCATTGTATCTGCCCCATCATTGCCACCAGCACATATACTTTGTGCACTGGGTGTGTTGTACCAGTTTTCTTTGACTGTTACCATGATTTTATATCACAGATTTCCATGTTCCACCATTCGGCTTCATGCTTGTTCTGTCTGTGCTGCATTCTACTTGAAGATCTTAGGATCATCTGAAGAAATACAGCAGAATCTCTCTATGCAGTCATAGATGCTAACATAGAAATAGACCAGTACTTGATTATATATCACCGCTAGTTGATAGTAAATAGGGTCTGGCCCCATATCTCTGATATACAGAGACAGTCAGTAACACCCAAACTAACATATCCTTCACATAATCTCTGAAAACATCCCAACTAACATACCTCTCCTAATAAATGTCTATGATACATAGGGACACAATTGGGTTGTGTTGCATGACTAGGCTTGGGTTGCATGACTAGGCTTATTAAGGCCCTGGTAGTTGTTAGCCTATATACTTGTGAACCTTTGTTAACTTGAGGCTGAACTCCCATAATAAGCCAGTTGTACGTCCAGTGCTAACCCCCATTTTTATTCTCTTTGGATTTAATTTATTCTTTTTAGGCCTGATAGGGCTGCCAGGACATCATCATTTGAGACATTCTCAGCTCCCAATATGCTTATATGGTACAGCTAACTACTTGACCAAAGTCCATGTAGCATATGCCAACTATCTCTTGGAGTCATCTGACCAAAGAATGTTGTAATTGTATCCAAACTGTCCTACATGAGGAATTCCTTTGCATCTCTGAAAGAAAATATCTCATTCATACATGGCAATCAGTACATGAAAAGTAACGCAACCATAAAACAAAAACAGTAGTAGCAGTGGTTACTTTTGGCAACAAAGGGCATAGGCAGCATAGTAGTAGAATCTTATAACTTGGTTTCCTTACCCACAAATGGTGCAACCCTGAAGGATATTCATATTAGCTAGAGGGATTTGTGAGGTGCAGCCACCCACAACATGTAAGACAACCTTTATGGAATCATTTGAGTAACAGGGGAGTTATATATAAAGGCAAAGTATGTTAAGGAGTTGGCACTTGAGCAGTACAAATAACTAGTACTAAAGAACATTAACATAGAGGTAAAAGACTACCCTTCCCCCACACTATTTTAAGATTCCCCTTCCAAGGCTGCATAGCTTTTGGGACAAGCACTTGTTACTATAAACTCTGTAATTCACTTGGTACAAAGTTGTGTGAGTTCAGACTAGTGGGCTTATTCAAGTAGAAGGACTGGGTGGAACAGTCCCGACATGGGGTGCAGCAGAACTGGCAAGGTGCATTACTGTTCTTTCTTTGTTTTTATTTGTCAGGTTATTATTTCACATTGATTTTTTTATATCACTTTTCAGCAGTTTGCAGGTACCCTTCGTTTATGTTTGGTATATTGTTTTTCAATGACATGTGAGTTGGGATTATAAAACAGCCTTTTATAAGTTTATTGCAAACTCTGATTCCTTTTGGTATGGTGTTTGTTAGACAGGAGGAATGCATTTCATCCACTTTCTGAAACTTTGTAGTGGCACAGTGAGCTTTTAGGTTGCATATGATTTGTAATGCAATGTGGTAAGCTGCATAAACAAGCAGAAAAGAAAAAAATATTGTCTGTGTATATTAACACAGCTTGAGGAGAGTTCAGATTTTACAGCATTCTTGAATAAGCTCACTAAACTTATTTCTGGGTGGTACCCAAGCTGAATGGTTTTACAGATGGGTCTATATTAGAAAACCAAAAGTTGTTTTCAACGAATGCTCACATGAGCAAAAACGCTGGACATCGAACTCCTTATTGTGGGGTGTGTGCCCCCCACATCCCCTCTAACTATATATTCCAACTCTGAGCTTGCACTACAGTGAGGAAAAGGCAAACATCCCACTCCTCATTGTACCAGACCCCACAAACACTCTTTCGATTTCCAGCATTTTCGCTCATGTGAGCGTTCACTGAAAACAACTTTCGGTTATCTGATATAGACCCTTTACAAATTACCTTCCTGAAGCACTGTTTGCTTGTTAGGACCAGGGATAATTATTTAGCAAAGTGGAACAGTAGTCTGTCTTTTCCACATGTCTACTATTGAAAGCTGACTTAGCTATTGAGTGCTTCTAATGCAACAGTGCACCTTTTTTTCTATCACATTCTGATTAGTCCTCTTCCAACAACAGTAATGCATCCTGTACTGCTCATCTAGGGACATAGTTGTGGTGCTCTTTTCTCATATAACAAACAGCAGTAGGACATTATGTAAAAACACATCAATGAGCAGTAAAATCCATTACATCTTTTTCCATTAGATGTACTTCCAAACAAGTGTGCTGCAGAAAATATTAAAAAAAAAAAAAATCACATTTATGTGTCTGCCTCCAAAGTGAAAGATGCTCATATAAGCACTTCTTCCCTACATTTCTAAGTGTAGTGATATGGTTTTACTATCAGCATGGGGCTGTAAATAAAATGAGCACACAGAGGAAACTGTTAGGATTTCCTGAAGAGTTAAGTTACCCTTCCCCCAAGGTACTGAAACCTGAGCCATCACACTAAAAGCTGTCTGAATGTAAACAATAGGATCACCTGACCTACCAGCTTAATCAAAACAATGAGATCTGCAGGGAATCTTGACACTCTCCCTTTAAGCGCTTTCGTCACAGATTACAGTTGACTTCCTCCACCCCACTCTTTAAATACTCATTACAAACACATTCCAAACCAATTTGTAAAAAAACACCATAGGTGTTTAAAGGTACAGACTCCCTGTTTGCTCCACAATTATACATGCAAGATAAAAACAAACTAACTATTAAACATGATTCAACATGTACTTTAAACTTAGTATTTTGACAAAAAAATCATAAAATGAACAATTAAATAATAAAATCAACAATTAGATAAAAAAATCAACAATTAAATAAAAAAAATCAGCTTTTAACCTCAAAAAGCTGGTTATTGAAACCATTTCATTCAACCCTGGAAAAATATTGGCGTTGACCCTTAATTGCCATAACAGTTCTTTATATTCAAGCCAGTAATCCACAGGACCTCCTCTCTCATCCATAGTCAGCTGTTCAAGAACTGTGAATTTAAAATTGTGACCTGGGTGGGTCTTGACATGCTTGGCCAGTGAATTTTTCAGGTTCATTTTCCTAATGTCATATAAATTCTGGTAAATACATGTACGAAAGGCATTTTTGGTCTTGCCTATATAAAAACAGGCACACTTCTGACAAATACCAGCATATATGACATTCTTACTGCTACAGTTGTACTTATACTGAAATTTCACCCATCCATATCCGTTAGGAAAAACACTGTCACCTTCCAAAATATACTTGCAGTGAGTAAACTGCTTGCATTTGGACATTCTCCCTAATGCTCCAGCCATATTGACACCTTCCTCCTCTCTAAGATATTTTAACACTGGTGTCCTTTCTGTACACTCACAACAGGGCTTCCCCTACTCTTTC